>NC_143160.1:145817-195875 GCF_041381405.1 Jatropha curcas | reverse complement strand
TATATAGCTTAAATTTCTGAAATAATAAAAAAAAAAAGTCTATAGTAGAATAAAAAGAGGGAGGCCGTGAAGCACGCAAACGCAAGGTTTGTTGGAATTGGAAATGGAAATGACTGAGTAGAGAGAGTAGTGGAAAACGGAAGGGAAAATCATTGCGGATTTGACGACTTGCTTCCCCACCCAACCCAAGTCGTCTCATTTCACGTCGTCTTTCTCGTTTTTCTTTCTTTTTGCAACTTTCTACTCCACTTTCAGCTCCATCCAAAAGAGAACTATTTTTATCAATATCTGTCTATGTATAATAGGTTTCTTATTTATTTCATTTCCAGAAAAAAACAAAAAAAAGAAAAACAAAACTCACATCTGTGCCTTTCAATCAGGAAACTCAATATTGGACATTTATGTAATTTTAACGCATGAAAAGAAATACGCACTGGGCATTTTTTGGATGATGCCGAAAAGTCATGATATTTGATTCCATGAAGAGGGCTTCTTTTAAGTCAATACACATGTTGTGATTCGATTTATGGATCCACTCATTCATTATTTATTACTTTGATGTATAAATAAATATATAGATCGAGGTTAAACAAGTTCTTTGATGTATAGATGAATATATAGATCGAGGTTAAACAATTCAATCAATTCTGTAAACAAGAACAAGCGCACATATGATTTATACATGCATGTGTTATATATGTATGTTAAAAAAAAAAAACAAGAAAAAGAAAAGAACCCACCTGCATACGCCAGAGAAGGTCACTGCTGGGCTTGACCTGATACCGGTTGTTGTAGAAATTTTGACGAACTTGTTCCGCCGCAGCACGCTCCTCAGGAGTCCCTGCATCAGGATCGAACTCCCATATTTGCCTTCCTACGTAGTTGTTGGTGCTGTATAAGTATGGCTCGTTGCCACCTTCTGCTATCTTTAGCCTCCACATTCTTCTCTATCTTTCTTCTTCTTTCTTTCTTTCACAAATACAACTTACGATTCTTATTAATTAATTATATGAATTGTGCAGGAACACTGTACTCATATTATATTATCTTCAACGTACCTGTTTTTAGTAGATGGTTCTTCCTATATAACAATCAATATTATGAGAAATTAAGCCTTTCGAACAGTGATCAAATCAATCTCTTCGCTCTGGTAGTTCCTTCACAGAAGCAAGCTATGAACAACATATATACGTAAAATGGTTTTCAAGAAAGAAGTAGTAGAAGAGGAGAGAGCTCTGTACCGCCAAGATCAACAAGCTCACCCTCCTTTTTATAGCCAAAGAAGACCTATTGTTCACTTTTATTTTTACTATTAAGAATAGCAAGTAAAATACTTTCTTCTGATAAATCAAAGTCATTTACAGTCAAAAGTAAGTACAATAACTCATGGTGAGAATGAAGGTGTTTATTTAATTAATTTTCAACCCCAAGAAAGAAATGCATGCGAAGTAATTTTTCTTAAATGTTAATATTAGTGTGAATTTTATATATATATATATATATATATATATATATAGTGAGGCCTCATTGGCATGATAAAGTTTGTTAAAGGCGCATAGCTGATATAGCAACCTACCAAATTTAAGGAAGAAAAACAAAGTAATTGCCATTCTACCGATTTCCCAAGATGTTTGGTTCGACTTAATTTTCAAAAAAAAAAAAAAAAAAAAAAAAAAAAAAAAGAAAAATTTTGGTTGGATTTCAACTAAATCAGTAATTATTATTATTATCTAACTAGTGGTCCGTCCATATATTAGTTGTTAGATATCTGAATATATCAATATACGATAATTTTTGGAATAGAGGCCAAAAGATGGAACCCTGTCTTAAAAATAATACATGATCCTCTTTGTTATCTGAAAGATAGAACCATTGATTTGTTAATAAATATTCTCTGGCTTAAACACTAGCAATCGTCTCTACTTCCACTTGTTGAGAAGCCAAGAGAATAATAATAATAAGAATAATCTTTCACTTGTCTTTTTTTTTTTTTTTTTTTTTACAAACAAAAAACAGGACATTTCATCTTACCTTCTTTTTAAATTATTAAATTAAATTAAGTCTCTCTATCTTTAATTAATATTAGAATTCCATTAATCAACTACCTCTCTCTCTCTCTCTCTCTTAACGACTAGACATGAAAATTTTCTCCATTGTTATCCAATCAAATGACATAATAATATTATAAGATTATCAAAAGTAATATATTGCTAAATAAAAATAAAAAAATGAATTTTAAGACTTTGACCTGGTATATATAGAACTTGAAAGAAATATTATAAATTAATAAAACAAGTTCATTACTTATAATGTTTCCTAACTACCAATTTGGTGTTCAAAAGAAAAAGAACAAAAAAAAAGGAAAGTCAATACTCGAGACCAAGCAGTTCGGTCGGATTGCTCATGGCTTCATACCTTCCATATACAATTCTTTCATCTTAGTGTTATAAACAATTTTCATTTTTATTTAATCAATTAGGTTATTGAAATGTACAGTACTTATTGTGATTATCATTTATTAGTTGATATATTTCCTCTTGAATATGAGATGTTTTTCTGTTAAAACACTAAATATTATATTAATAGCTGATTGCCGAACAAAGGCTTACTCTTTTAATATGTTCTAAACTCCCACAGACAATTTACGTCATTTTATTTTGTTGTGCTCTCTCTGTCTTATTTTGTTTTCAAACCATCATATAAAAAGAATTCAGTCAACAAAAATTATTTTTGACATTTTTTACTCTCAACTCAACTCATTAAGACAGTAATAAAATTCCTTCATTTAAAGAGTAATCACGAAGGTTATTACTCAAAAATAATTGGAATTAGAACCACATCCACAAAAAGGATGTTATTTCAGACACCTCAGTTTGCAAATATCCATATCCGACTCTCATCTCTATTTTTCAATCACAACAATGTTAATGAATTCTAAAGCAAGCAAATCATTCCTACTCACATCCCAGAATTGTAATCCAAAAAAAGAATAATAGAAAATTTCCAAACACCACAGCTAGTGGTCTAAGTCCTCTGTCCGACGAGAAGCTGCAAGATCCTCTTTCATGCTCATACTTGAGTGCTGAATTAAACGTACTAATGCTTGCACCAACTCTGTCATAGGCGGCCTGAATTCAGGCTCCAACTAATACCAGGGTACAAATTAAGAGAAAACCATTAGATTTCTGCAACACATTACAAATCAAAGGCATCATCCTTTGAGCAGAGCAATTTTTTCACTTCTTATCTATGCAAATGCAACTACTAAAATCACTGACCTAATTTTCTTACCTGTACACAGAGAGCAATGATATCAGCAAATCGAGAGAGCGCCTTGGGCGGGTATAGTCCATGTAAGGCAGGATCCACCATTTTCTCCAATGCATCAATGTCATGCAGCTGTGGAGTAGCCCAACGGACTAAGCATTGTTCTGATTTTGGTTTTGAGCTGCAAATTGAGAAATAAGTAAATCAATATTAAATGCGGACTAAGCACAATATGAGAATTAATACACGCATGGACACTATCATGGCCTTTGCGAATACATAAAAATATCAGTGAACCAATGTAACTAACTTACATGTCAAAAGGCTTCCGTCCTGTCAACAACTCCAGCATTACCACCCCAAAGCTGTATACATCACTCTTCATTGTATAGGCTGAAGGCTTTATGCACTCTGGAGCATTGTAGCCTACACCAAGGTTTTGGCTTGTGCGCTGAAAATAGAAATAAAATAAATAATATTTATTTGCGAGCCAAACTCAAAGAGGAAAGGACTTGCAGATTTATTGGTTATTAAGCCAATTGAAGCTACCAAGACATCAACAGAATGACCTCAATTATTTCATTTTGCAAATTTTCAGATGCCTTTATATTGACATATGAAGGTGCAAATGCAATTACTTCAGCAGACCCCTACCTTGATCCCAAATATAATATTTACATGCCATTGAACTCATAGCAAATATTATTTGAAACTATGCCTTACATAAGGAGAACTTTTAAATCTTAAGAAATACTAACATGATGAAAATTTGCCAACCCATAGTCTGAAAGATGAGGATTGAGCTCAAGGTCAAGCAAAACGTTAGATGACTTAATATTCTTGTGAATGAAGGATGGAGAACAAACATCGTGGAGGTACCTGGATATGAAAATTTTCCAACGAAGCAAAAGAATTAGAAGAAAGGAAATAAAAGACACAGGCAATAGAAGGAAATCATAAGAATGGTACAGCTCTCTCTGAAAGCAAGAATGCAAATCAAGATGAATTTGGCATGTTTATAATGATTCCCAGGCTCACGTTATAAACACAGAAAAGCATGCGTGTTCAACAAAGAGTCAAGACCAATCAAACCCTGGGCCAAAGTAGTGGTTTTGAAAAATTAGACAGCTTTTGTATAAACATATCAGAAGCTAGATGTCTATTAGCCTTCAAGAAAATAGGCATGATCCATGAATCAATTATTCAAAATATCCATCCATATCATAAGCTAAGCACAAGCTAATCGAAGTTGGAATAACAACATTTTTTTCCCTGACCAAAGCCAACAATGGACTGTATGTATTGGACAGAAGGAAGGTAGCAGTCTGGTTATTTTGTGCTAAAAAGTAAAAACCTACACTAAGGTTATCATTCTAGAAGAAAACAGTCTTTCATATGTCCATCTTAAATGACTATTAATGAAGTGGTGTATTCTGACTTACTCTACAGCACGGGCTGTGCCCAGAGCAATTCTGATTCTGGTATTCCAAGTTAGTGGTTTGCTGTAATCATCTGATAAGTGCAGGAAGTCATGAAGTGAGCCATTCCGGAAATACTCATATATTAACATGTTGTGCCCTTGTTCTGAACAATAACCAAGAAGTTCAGCGATGTTTGGATGGTGAACTTTTGAAATGCTTGAAACGATTTCTGAAAATTCTTCTGGGTGCCTGCCTTGAAAAAGTGACGAATCAATCTTTTTCACAGCTAAAACCTGCCCAATGATGAGCAAGTCAAATGGTTAGAATCTAACCTTCAATGGTTGCAAATTTTCTCTCGATTTTATTGACCCAGTAACAATACAGAAAAACAAGTGGGTGTTCAAATGTAAAATAACAAGGAAAAATTTACCTTCTTATCAGGATATTTAGCCCTATAAACACGACCAAGGGATCCTTCCCCAAGAAGACGACCTGTTGCAAAATTAGCAGTAGCTGTCTGTAAGTCTGCCAAAGAAAAAGGTACAGCACGTATGGAGGTGCTTCTTCTGCTATTCAGACGGCTTGCGAACTCATTGTCATTTAGAGATTGTGTAAAATCAGAAGGCGGAGGCTTATATCCGATGGATGGAGATTTTTGCAATGTCTTTATGTTGATTGAACCCGTTGTATCAAATGGCTCAGTTTCTGTTGCCAATAAGAGAATGTGACACAACCAAATTAACCATGGGCATTAGTAACGTGTTAATTAGCAAGTGAATACACCCATTTAAACTCCAAACTGTAGCTTTGGAATTGGTGGAAATAAACATGCTGTTGGAAAACTTAACATAAGTGATGAACAAATACCTAGCAAAAATTTTTATATAACTTTTTTCAACTAATTATAGCAAAATCTAACACTAGCTGAAGGAGATCTGCGTGAAGCAATGACGCCATACGCTAGTGTACTGTATACAGAATATATGCACACCTCACAAAGATAGGGTGAACTTCTTACTTTTCTGTAAGATTATGATCTGCAAGCTTATGACAATAACTTCAATGACATTTTTCCCTTCCCAAAAAGTATGATGGAAAACAAACCTCTATATACATTCTGCATGGCAGGATACGAGTCATTGGATAATTCTTGTGATGCAAGGGGAGTAAACCCTTTATGGTGGCTAGCTCTCTCTTCATCAAGAAAATGTGAAGATGGAGAAGATTTTCTTGTGGACAGTAAAGTAATCAAAAGTGCAACTACCACTAATGAAGCCAAAACTATCAGAGCTATAGATAGCCCACTCAACCCATCCTTCCCACCATTCTCCCTATGATGTGCTCTAATAGGTTTTGCACCAGGTGGTGGCGGAGGAGCTGGCCCTGACGACCAAGAATTTCCTCCAGTGCTTTATACAACAAAATAAGACAGTTAGAGAAGCAACATCCTAAGAAGTTATCCACAAGAAAAGATAGCATTAGACGGCACTTACTGTAAGCTTCTAATGCCTTTCAGTTGCTCAGGGACCCAACCGGTGAACTTGTTGTTTTCAACATTCCTACGAGCATAACTTTGAATTTTAAACTTTCTTTGATTACATTAAATCGACAGATTTAATAGCACGTCATTTTTAAAAATTTTCCACCATATGGACTGAAGAAAAAGGTGCAGTGATTTCATATCAGTACCCAAAAACACCATGAATATCTTTTATCCGCTTTCTGGAATACTTTTTTTTTTTTTCCAAAAAGGGATCAATGAAAAACAATACCAAATGGATTTAACTGAATATGAACTACTATTATACTTACAAATCATCAAGGGGAAGGCCTGCAAGAACATTTATTGAACCAGAGAATCGATTATTTTGCAAATGCCTGTAGGAATACATAACACAGTCACCAATAAGAAAATGAAAACACCTATATAAATATCCTTTTGCAACTGCTTACAATGTGCTGAGTCTTGAAAGTGAAGCAAAACTCTGTGGTAGATTGCCCGAAAGAGAGTTGTAGGATAAATCCCTGTAAGCCATCTCATCAGTCAGTCAATAATCCAACCTTCATCCGCAGAGGAAGAACATCTTACATTTATATTAAGATAATAGAGAAGGGGGAGGAACACTTAATCATTAGCAGTTGCATTGCAATTCATCATATACCAATAATTTCAATGAAACAAAATTCAAAATCAGTTTATAGTAATTCCTTTTCAGTTTGCTATAGATAAATAATGAGAATTTACAACAAGAAAATTGTCAATGACACATGAAACACAAATTTCCCCACTTTCTTCTCGGAAAAGAAAAAGTCATATACTCACATGTCACAGAATGACAATTCAATTGGGTTTTTACTGAATATGCCTTTTTGGCATGAATGTTTACAAATGTAGATTGACCAACCATATATGAAATTAAAAGAGCGCATTTGAAAGAAGCTGCTTAGACCATTACTTGTATTCTAGCAACTACAATGTTCTCTGCAGAGAGGGAAATTTATTAGGAACTTGTGGTTCCCATTAAATCTTGCAGGAAAGTGGACCACCGGAGCCATCTACAAAATCTAGAATGACTTCACTGAACATATATTCATTTATCATGTGATGTCTTGATGCTCTGAGCACTTGGTTAAGATAATGAAGAAGACAATTAATACAGCTGCGAAAAACTACAATGTCACTGTCCAGCCATGGAAGAAAATGGATTTTTTTTTTCTCTTTTGAACTTCTCCCAGGTATACATTGCTTGTCTAAAATTAGTGTTTCAGCATAATGCCCATATTTTACAGTTTACTTGCATCTATATTTTGAGGATGTTGATCTTATATGAACATAGACAATAAAGCCACACAAGTTCACTAGTATTTTTCGAGAAGCATTTGAAGAAAGAATTAATCAGTTGCTAAAATATGATGATTCACTTAGAAGCTAGCTTTACTCAACATGAATAGGAACAACATGGATTCTGATAAAGGAGACCAGTGAAGCATGCAAGGAATTTTCATTATCATGTTTTCAGTACTTACAATGTCTTAAGTTTTTTAAGTTTTTGAAACATGTCACTCGCCTGTCCATTGAGCTTATTATGGCCAAGATTTCTGCATGCAGCAATAAAACATTGAGAGTAAGAACCAACTGTAAGAACGTTAGGCAACAAAATGATTAACTTTGCTCACAGGTATTCAAGGTCATTCATCTGGGAAATTGAATAAGGCACACTACCGCTGAAGTCGTTATTTGAAAGATCTCTGCATGTTCAGCTCATGAGATTTAAATCGGATACAGTTGAAGTAGTCAATCAAGACAGTTAAAAGAGGGATGTACTGCTAAAAAGATTTTTAAGCATACAGCATTATGGTGATTTTTAATTTTATAGTGCCAAAATATAATGTTGATAATTAGAAAGAGTCTGCAGACTTACAGGTGAGCCATATTAGGAGGAAGCTGATATGGTATATCATTCTTGAGGTTGTTCTTGCTCATATCACTGTACTATGACAAAGAAATAGAAAGCCTTGAGATTATGTTTCTTTCAGCAGAAAAATATAACATCAAAAAGTGCACATAGTTTCAAAGGCGGGCCTCACAAGTAGGTGACGGATTTCAAGTTCGACAACTGGTAGCCCATTGATCCAGAAAGTCCAAGGCCAGATAACCTTCTGGAAATTTTTTTTAAAATAAAAAAGACGCCAATTTAGACCAACAAAACGTGTGCATTTTAGTAAGATAATTAAACATAGTACATTGTAGTCACAGATGAGCCAGAGCATGTAATTCCCTCCCAGGAATCACCACAAGGGTCGCCACCACTGGATTTCCAGTTGCTCAGTTGTGAAGGAGAATTTAAGCTGGTGAACATCACATTAAGGGCAGATACTGCAATGGAAATATAAAATATCAAAATCTGGAACTGCATCTGCATATACCAATTGAGATTGGCACGAGTCATGCAACTTCAGGTGGGGGTGATAGATTAGACGCCCAAAGCTCCAAACAGTTCTCCAAGAACTGGATATGCGGATAAAGATAAAGCTAGACCTGGATGCGTTTATTTCACAAAGAGGAAATCTAATTCATTCAAATCCAAGCTTAGAGGGAATGAAATTTCGTCATTCAACTTCTTAAATCGTAGAAATATTTCATTTTCGTTGTTTCATATGAATCACGTTACATTCCCCATAGCCATTAAACATGCATCGAATTTCTCAAGCGCATGCAAAAATCAAACTACAAAATATATAAATGCTATTCAACATGGCATCCACCCTCATAAAAAATTGCAACAGGAATTTGAGAGTGTTTACCATCCTGGGAATTTGTCTTCGAATGGGCGAGTGAGGCCAGAATCCCAAAAGAGAGAATAAAAGAGCTGACAAGACTGTAGTGCATTTTATGGCAGAAAAACATAGCCCGAAAAAGAATATAAAAAGAAATGCGTTATTTTTGTAAAAGCAAGAAAATGCAGAAGCAGTAGCACCAAAACCAGAAGAGGAGGAGAAGTAACGAAAATGTTTGAGAATCGAGGCATAGGCAAGACAACCCCTCCCAGAAGGAACAAGGAATTGAACGTTTCTTTTGTTCTTCATGTTGGATGGATAACTTTCAGGGAAAGGGAAGCTATATTTGGAGGGACCTAAAATTGGAAAGGAAAGTGAGAATGCCATCTGCAGACATGGAAAAAGGCGCGATAGGTTAGGAGAAAATGAGTCTGTCAATGATTTCCGGAACATCTATACCCGTTTGTTACTACTTGCTAGTTAGTAGTTGCCACACCCATTTCTCCCGCCTTTTCATCTATCCACCAGTTAACTTCGTCCTTGTATTTAAAGGAGAAGACCACTCGTGAGCTGCTCAGATCGATAAGATCCCGTTTCATTTAGCTTTAGCGAACCAGATTGAGCCGAGCTCAAGAACAAGCTCGCTAGGGCTAATTAAATTTACAACAGTCGTTTTGGTTTGAGCTTGACTCATTTATGATTATCCAGCTGAGCCAAGTCTTAGACCGTAACATTGCAGCCCTATCCGGTGACTGTATATCATAAAGTTTGTTTGTATTGCCAATGTAATTTCAATATACCATTTGAATTACACCGTCTTAGGATGAGTTTGTGTTCTTTTTTTTTTTTACATTTCAGTTCTCCATGCTAAACCTTGTACAAATTTATATTTAAAACCAAAACTAAGATTTACGATTCGCTAAAGAAAAAAAGCATCAGTTGAAAAATACATGCTAGACATGTGGAAAGAACTCTCGGATTCGATTCCAACTAAACACACTTGTAGAAAAAAGCGAGCCAGATTTATCGGTTTCCGATAATAGAGTCCGGATACCGGTAATTTGTATAAAAAAAGAAAAAGAAAAAGAAAATCAGATTTGCATAATTAGACTAGTCGTCGAATACATCCTTAAAGTACCATGTCTAATGCACTAAAACTTTGGCTGAATTCAATGCAACAAAGTTTTGTTAAATCAACAAGAGATTTAGCTATTTGATTCCTATCGATGGCTTCTCTCATATTACACTCGAGGCATATGGGTAACAATTAACAAATATTAGAAGTTGCAATTTCCTGTAGTCATCTATACACTTGTAAGTCGATGCATATAACTAGTTACAGCCAAGAAACAAATTGTTTCCTTCTCTATACAGAGAGGGAGACACCCAAACCCCACAAATGGGCAAATAGGTCAGATTCCATCCCAAAATTTATAATTTTAAGCAGCTACTGCTATTAGGTTAACCAGTATCATCCATTGTAAATGCCGTTCCGTAAGTGCAAGTCTTCACTTATCCTGCTTTTGTCCTGAAGAAGCATCATGTTTTCTTAGCTTTGTCAAAATGTACCCCATAGCAACTTTAGCGCCCAGGCTAGAGTGTCCACGGGACAGGCAGATGACACCACCAAGAAGAAGCAAGCCATTCGCCAAGACTTTCCTTGATGGCCTTCTAGAGAGTTTCCTTTCTTTGGTATTGTCCACAGGGATTACTGGAGTATCCACAGCAATGTTCATTGGTTCTAATTCTGGTGGGACCTAGGTATATATGAGAAATATCAGTTATAAACACAAGCACACAAGGAGATTGTGAAATAAAGCACATTGATGATCTTCTGAATATGCTAAAACTAGGGATCCTATGCGTGCCTTGAACAGTTGCTTGATTAACCAAGGATTTTGGTAACACAATTACAATGTATACAATTGCTATTAAATATAACAAGCAGCCAGAAAGTGTCAGTCAAAACCCGGAGATTACCAACTGTTTCAATGGCGCAGTGCTGTTGCTGCATCACAAATTAAAATGTAAGCATTGACAGTCTCACCTTCTGCATCAAACACAGTGCGGTAACAGCTGGACCTAACTGAGGATGACTAATTGCATCGTACTGGCGCATTGCATTATCCATCTTACACACATAACTCCATATGCCCCTAGCGAAAGCCAGCCTTGCCATCTCCACATTTAACCCAGCATCTTCTTGGTGACACATTTTGATCTCACAAGCATTTCTACCAGGCACTGACGATATAATTGACATCAACCAAAAAGAAAATCAGCAGGCTTATAATCAGAACTTATTAGGGCCAAAGAGAGCTTTCCCAGTATAGACAAATCCAAATTTTGAGAAAACCGAAGACAAAATTCAATGTTAACCCCTTCCCCATGCAAAGAGAAGCCTTGCCTAAGGGTTGATTAGGAACTTGCCTTTCCTTATTCTCCAACCAGATCTAAAGAAACTCACTCGTACATACTTTCTCTGTTGTGGTGCTAAAGGATGTTCACATTCCTAATCACAGACATAAACAAAAAGCAAACAGATTCAAGCTTAGAAAAAAAGAAAAGAAAAGAAAAATTAAGCTATCAAGCTTAAAACAGATTCAAGAGAACCTAAGATTCAGTAACTCATCAAACACAGTGGCAGAACGAATTAAGTACATTCAAACCAATTGTTGTCGCTCCAAGTAGCATCAGTCATTTCTCCCACTATAAGATTTAATACTTTAAATTAATACATATAATAACCAATATTACATAGCATATGCATAATCATCTACTGAATTATCTAACCCTGATCACTGCACATCAATCCCTGCAGGTTCCTAAGATTGAAGTGGAAAAAGAATGGCTAATTCATAAACAAACAAAAGCAGAAGTTGTGCGATTGCAAATCCAGTGCCACAGGATAGAACAGGACACAGATCAGGTCCTGTCTTTCCAGTTCTTCATTGATTAAAAATTATGCCAAATATACCAAGAACTTTTCGAAGAGAACAAGAGAGGAACTGATTTAAGATAAGAACATTATATATTCACTCATGGACTGCAGAATAATTAAACCATAATATTTTCTCCATCCAAAATAGAAATGTTCAAAATGTCAATCATTGAGAAAAAAATTCAACAAAAATAAAATGCAATGCCCTGATCAATGGCAGAGCCAGAAATATTAGGGGTAAAGTTCTTGCACTTTACCCCACTTGAAACATTGGACATACAAAAAGGAGTCAAATTGCTAATAAATTCCAGAAAGAATACACCAAAAACAACTCTAACGTGTAAAAGAAGTAACATGTGTGCTTGTGTGTTTTCAATCACGCACATTAAGATAAAATAACTACATTCAAAAAATATCAAAATGCAACTTCTTGATTTAGCTCGTTCAATTAGGGACAAAAGGAAACTATTCCCAGCCTATTTACCTATCTTGTTTACTTGTGCATTGAGTGTTTATCATTTTCATGTTTGCAAATGAAGATGAATTTTCAGAAAAAAAAAAAAAATTATTTAGAGAAAATGGTAGATATTCCCAAAGAGCAAATGGTAGATACTATTGCAAATAAATCAATATTCTTGAGACTAGAGAACATAATTTTCTACTTGAATTTCTTATTGAAATTGAAACCTAGAGAAAATTTGGAAACCTCTCTAATTCCACTATTGTGCCCGACAAATAATTCTCTAAACAGAATATTAGATATAAGCAGAATCCATTAGAAATTTCTGTTTCACAGTTAGATGTCTTATTCTAGATTGGAGATTAATTCATTACACATGCATATTAAGGTTAGAGAGACTAGAAGATGAAACTTTGTAAAATCATGCAATACCATAGCAACATATTACGCTTACTCCAACGTAACACAAGAAAAATATGTATCTCCAGATGTTATTTATAGAATAATTGTTCTAGACCAAGCACTTCTATAGTATTTTGTTAGGAATTAGATAGCCAGTTGATAGTTGCATTTGGTGTTAACAGGGTGTTTTGTATTAATGATATGTAGTTTGGCAAATAGATATAAATGATGGTGAAAGGACAACATTGTCATGTCTTTTAATCAAGCAATATAGTTGTTGCTCCCGCTTTCACATCTTCTCCGTTCTCTCTTCTATTTTCCTTCTCTTTCCTTTATTTTCTTTCTTGTCAATCAATAGTTAGGTTGGGTCCAAATAATATGATACTAGAGCAGTTCAATCAATTTTAGAGATTGCTTCTGCAATTTTCTCTCTATCTCTAAATATTGATAACTAAAAAAGGCAATCAATTTATGTTGACCAAGTAAAGATTGATAACTAAAGGCAATCGGTTGTGCTTCCAAGCTGACTAGCTGAGTACAGCATCAGTTACCTTAGTAAAGCAATAGAATGTTTTATCTTTTCCTTCCCATAACCTCCATGCCATTACATATTCCCTAGGTGTCAAGAGTGGAAACTTCTTAATGATGCGGCCAACTTCAGTTCCATTAGCTTTATCCACCTGTAGCTGCTCATGTTCGACCAAGGTCTTGTCCCACTGCTTTCTGTAATCATTGTCCATGTAAAAGTCCCTAAGAGTCTCAGGGGAACAATTTTCAAATACTGTCACACTCAAGTATTTTAGGGGACCATCCTGCAAGCGGAAAAAAAAAATGAAAGAAAGAAAAGAAAAGCAGCACCTCGTATCTTAATTTTTTTTTTTTTTTTTTCCTTTTGGATGGTAAAGAATACTAAAGATAATTAAGATATGTCCCAACACTTTGTATTGCAGAAAGGTAGAAAGTAACCTTAGGTTTGCAGCATCTTGCGGTGTATGATAGAAGATTGTTGTTCTTATCTATAACATTTTCCCATTTCTCAGTCTCAGCGAGCTTCTCATCCAAATTTTCTATTAAAAACTTCAAATCTGCTTCTGATACAGGCTCTGAGATTCTGCAGAAGCCAATAGAACTGAGTACTCGACGCCCACTTTGTTTTCCAATTTAATGAATATAAGCATAAAGTCAAGAAGTAGGAAAAGCGTTAAAATTGAGACAAGCCCGACGATGAAATTTCAAAAGAAAAAGAAGAATTGTGAATACCGTATAGCAGTCATTTAATAAATTTAATGAAAATTAAAGACAAATAAAAAGCCTCGCACACATACAAACACATATACATACAATTAAATGAAAATGAGAAACGCAAGTCCCGATCATGAAAATTTTACAACAAAAATTTCTTCAACGTTCCAATTAGAAAACAGCAACATAATAGATTAAAATTAAGATCAATCAACAACGTCCTCAAAATCTCATTCTGGCATCAAGAATATAAGTTTTATTTTTATTTTTCAAAATTATTAGACAGAGGGAGAAGCGTACCGAAATTGGAGGTTGCCAGGGGGAGAAAGGGAAGGGCCGGAAGCAGAAGGAGCAGAAACGGGGCCGGAAGCAGAAGGAGCAGAAACGACTTGGCGTTTCCGTATAGAGGAGGATTTGGAAGAGAAGAAGCGATGAACAGAGTGGAAGATGAGGATGACGAGAAGAGCAAAGAGAGTGGCACATCCATAATTTGAGACCCAAAATTGGCTTAATCTTAAAGATCCATCGTCCAGTTTATCCATCTCTCCAAGGCTTTTTCTTTTTCCTTTCTTACTTGCGTTGTAGTGTATGGTATCGAAGAAAGCTAAGGGAAGAACATTGGTAATATAGCAACCGTTCATTCGATTGAATTGTGTGGATGAATAGGTCCGCCTCTATTTAAGAATAGCAGGGTAATATGGTCTTTGTGAGTTGTTTCTTTTCTTTTAATAATTTGCATAAAATAGATGATTTTTGGACTTTCCGACTTGGATTGGATGGCCCTATTCGTTTATCTCTTCTCTTCTTCTTGGATAAGTGCAGCTAGCTTGTCATTTTCAAGGATGGAATGGTGTCTAACTGCCCATTCCATTTCCAGTACTAAATAAATAAATAAAGCTAAAGCTCAATTTGCATTTGCAACCACACCAATAACGGTTAAATAAAAAGAGATGACCTCAATCCCTTTCAATCCACACATGGATTCAACGTCTTCTGCTGGCTTCTTTTATTAAACATTTAAACTGCTCGAAACAGAATAGTTGAGCTACTTTAACAAACGCAAGATGTCAGACAGTCCCAGTGTCACTTCTCTCCTCACTCAAAAAGCAAAGACAACAATCAATCGAACTTATTACTACATTGTAAAATGCAACACTCCAAAGGCACAATATCATACATGAAGCCTATACAACTCCTAACACTTTCCCATCCATATACATCCCCAATCAATTCTCAGACATCATCTACCGTAGACACTAGAATCGAGGTCTTTGTCGCATCCACTCAAGGAATCTAAAGCCTCACACTATTAAATGTCTTCCTAACTGGTCTTTGCAGGGGAGACACCTGTGATAGCATCTTCCACCTTTACTCTGGTAGAACTATCTGAGACGGAGCTTGCTTTATCAACAACAGGGACTTCTTTATTAGACTCCTCTAAGCGGACAACTTGAGCAAAACTTTTGGACATCTGCCTGATAAAATTGCTGGGTAATGTAACTGCATTTTTCTGCTCATTTTCTCCAACTACACCACCAGCCATCAGGCCTGCTTGCAGCTGTCTGGCCTTCCGCTCTTGCATGGCTTTCTGTCTGTCTTCATAAAAATCAAAATCATCCAGGATTGACATATTACTTTCATAGTTCTTAAAAATGTTCAACATCTCAACACCCTGTTCCAATTTCACCTGCAACATTTTTGGGCCACAAAAGCACCAGGTTAGAACTACTACAACAATGAAACAATTTTATTTGCTCTCACAAACAACCAACCCAAAGACAATCTGTTGTGCAAGAATAAGATCTGAGCATTTAACATATCCATTGCAAGAAACCGTTTATAAACATACTATGGGTTTTGTGAAAACCGAAAAATGGTAAGAACTGTTGGACGGGGGCTTTTTACACTGGAGTGGAAATATTATTGAATAAGCTGAAGAAACACGCAGGGAAGTGCAGGGTATGCTTTTAAGTGGCAATTTCCAGGCTCCAGCTTGCCAATAAACCCGGAAAAAAAGATTGCACCAATTTTGAGACTAGGTCAGCCCTTCCCCACAAAGACAGTAAGCGATTGCCGCCATTAAGTTGCATAGGGATTCCTACCTCTTGTGTGTCTCGACTGTTAGTCACAGGCTTGTTGTCATTATTTTCCAGTACAATATGACGAAACTGACTGTTTGGAACATCTTTAATGATATGCCACTTAACAGGGAACTGCCCACTCCACTTATCTTGCTGCCAATAATCCACACTCTTGTCAAAATCAACAGGTCCAACCATTTCAGCCACTCCACAGAACTGAGCACTAGCATTTACCTGTATACAAAAAATAATGAGCAACATTTGCAAAAAGATTGTGAGGGATGATATGCCAGTAACAAGAATCAGAAGTCCAGAAGCAATAACAAAAACACAGTGGGAACTGCAGTTTCCTTCAAGAGTCAGGCAGGCTCAATACTAAACTTCACACAACTAGAAAACTAAAGCACCTATTAGATACCAGAAAACAAGGGAATAAGCATTTTCCAAATAGATATATCCAATATAACAAATTAATAATGGCTTTTCGTACTTTTAGACCTTTAATTGCATATTTGCATCTTAGGAAGTCAGTAGAGGGTTCGTTATTTTCCTTTTCCATGAATAATGACTCTTGACCTTCAGTGAAATAAAAGGACAGTTATAATTGAGTGCATTCATTGATCAGCATCACCATGATTTAGGGTCGCAACAGTCTCTGATTCAAACCACCTTCCAACTTAACTAACTATTCTACAAGAAATTGAAAATCAGATATTTACCGAAAAGAACAGAAACACCGGGCATGGTTCTTGCTTTTCCTTAGCTTCACGGTATGCAGTATCTAATTTTCTGTTCCCATTCGGTGTGCTGGCCCAGACACCATATTTGATGCTCTTGTGAACATTATCTTCACTATATGATTTGATGATAAAGAACTTAGCGTCTTTGTATTCAGTGACAAAATCTGGTTGGTTGTAAAATTCATCGTGTATCTTGGCAGTGGATTTACTGTATTTATTATTATCAACAGAAGATGTATGTTCAGTTGTATTTTGACTCTTGGGCTTTGATGCCCTTGGTCCTCGGTTTTGTTCACTAAGGATATCAAGACTACCATTACAGCCACACAGAGAAACACTGGCCCTCCCTCGCCGTCTGCTATTGTCAAGAGAAAACCAGCCCTTACTGTTTGATTCTAAACTAGAAATGGAAGCACTTCCAAAGCCAGATCCTTGATTGAAATCGCTGTTCACGTAGCCTCTACTGTACAAATTTGAACCAGATCCAACACCATAAAATGGTCTCTGCTGTTGAGATGTCTGCAAAAAAAAAGAAAGAAATTTATCAACTTCAGTTGTAAAATAACAAGCCTACTTCATCACGCTATGCTCCAGAGGCTGACACTAGATATTGCCACTTCCCAACCAATAAGAACAATCCCATGATCATGCAAACATGAAGATAAGACAAAGTTGCTATCACAAATAACTATGAAATTTATGCTAAAATTATAGGAGAAAGGCAAACTAAACCTAGACTATCATTCAAGATGAATGGTTATTGGCATCTTACCAATTAAAGCATAAATAAAGGTATAAAAATATTGATTTTCATCATTCAAATCCCAATATTTCTGAGACATACCTTGAATCATTGTTAATGACACTCAATTATTGCATGCATGCGACTTTCATGATAACAAGCACACAACAAATGATACATCATCCGAAGGAGTTGAGATACTCATACCAGGTCTACAAGATGACACAATGATAAACCATATTTAAATGAAACATGATTATCGATATCAAAAGGGAAAATAATGGTGCCTTTGAACAAATAATACATAAGCATATAGGCAAACAATTATGCTACTCACACCTCCCAGACTGTTCAATTGTCCACATGCACTACATGCTTATGGTACTAATTGAGTGAAACAGTAATACCAGTGCTTTCTCTTCTATATATGGAGACGGTAATAAAATAAGTATAATTTTTTTAGACAAAATTGATTGTCTAAAAAGCCTGCACAGTTTCTGTTTCCATTACAAATAGAGCAGAGATCTCCAAAGATCATGCATAAGCAAAAATATAGTGGCAAGAGAACAAACCATTCCAACATTCGGCCCATATGACCCAAATGTGCCAATTGGCTGTGGAGAAACTGCAGGAGATAAGGGAGTCAAAGGCCTATGTCTATCAGAGGGCTTTGCCCATTCTGACCAAAGTCCTCCAGATCTCAATCCATCAAACCCCTGATGCAAATCATGAAAACCAGGAGTACCAAGATTCGAAGGAAAACTGCCTCTGCCAAAGGATCCTGGATGAGGAGAATAACTCGGCCTTGGTCCAAAAAGCATGTTATCACCCTGCTGGTCAATACTTGCAAAGGTATTGAGCTCCGGTTGTGAAACTGGTGTTGGTGAAGTAATATAAGGTGTACTGGGGGGGCCTAACTGCTGGTAGTAAGGTGGGCCAGAAAAGGGAAATTGCTGGGGTGAGTATAATTGAGCATCCCCACCTACAGAAGGCAAAGGTGTTGTCACTGGAGAATATGGCCCGTATGGCATTTGTGGACCATAGCCAAATCCAGCATGGAAAACAATGGAAGCATTGTCATTGTAGACACCCTAATTAAGATCAAAGTTAGTAAAAAATATAGCAAGGGCAATCTATGCAAGAACATGTAAAGGGAAAAAGCCACTGACAGGTGATCCAATTTCCAATCCTTCAGCATTGACATATGGAGGATATTCATCCCATTCACTGTCGTAACCTGGTCCATACAACAATGAGAAAAAGGTCTTAATGTAAATATTAACCCAAATACAAAAATACCATAGCTCAATTAGGGATGGACCAGAATCAGGTTGGCCAGGATTTTTCAACCCTTTACCTACAAGACATAGAACATCATTACCACACTGCTTCGGATTCAGGGCAGGGTGTTCTCACTCATATCTGTTTTCCGTTTAAATCTCTCTCTCTCTCTCTCGATCTCTCTCTCTCTCTCTCTCTCTCTCTCTCTCTCTCTCTTTTGTGGTCTGATTTCCACCTCTACATGTATGTCTACATTCTTCACCTTTATATTAAATTCATACAATATACAAACTAAAAGAAAATCCATAAACTAAAACATTTATACAAAAATGTTGTAATATAAAGGGATAAGGTTTCCCATTACTAACTTGACCTGAACATGCTTCAAGAATTCAAAACCTGCCCCTGTGTCTTTTGATAAAAATTGCCCCCTTTTGGCTTATGTAATCTCCATGGCAGGCCAAATTGCCATTCCTAAGCTCCATGCAATTGAGATACATCAACATTCACAGAAACACCCCAGTGGTACGTCAATGTATACTATCAATGGCTTCCCAAATTCAAGACTTTCAAAATGGGCCAAACAAATGTAAAACAAACCTCTATAGTAGAAGGCCTGCACCTGAGGAGCATAAACATTAGGAGGATAGACAGAACGATCTCCAGATGGACCAAAAGGCCCCAAGTGACCAGCAGTGTCCCTTCGATGACCTATCACGGCAGCATCCTGAGAGGAATTGGGGGAAACAGACATCTCATTTTTGGTGGAAAGAGGCTGTCAAGAAGTTAACAAATAAGGTTGTCACCAGAAATATGATCTTTAAAATGATCCGCGCAGAAGAAAGCAATAAATAATTGAGATTGAAGAGTATAGTGACTACCCGCTCCTTCATGTTATCTGGCTCAACAGGTTCCTCTTCTGCATCCATGATCAGTATGCTCAGACTAAGTAGATTTTTAGAAACACAGGCACTACAAATTATTGACCAACCAAGCTAAAAGTGTGGACAGCAAAACTTGACGCTATGTATACGTGCGCACAAATCCACACGTGCACACCTATGCACACATGATAAATAGACGATTGTGAATATTTCAAAGTTAATATCTTGCATACATTATACAAAAGGAAAGACATAATTAGCGACCAAAATCTACACACAAAAGAAGATGTAACCCATTAAAGATCCCAACTTGCGGTCCAGCTCACTAGATATCACTTAGAAATGTCAAGCACATAAAATATTTTACTGAATTCTAGAAACCACTGTCTCATTACTCCAGTCAGTGACCATAAGTATGCATAGATCAATTAGCCAATAGAAAATGGTAGATGTTTAAATCTATTATATGGTTCCACATCACCAATTAAGTAATCTTATTTCCTCCACCTTCAGTCTATGATTCTCCTTTTTCTTTTTATATCAAAAAGATGATGATAATGAGTCAAATTTATGGATCTTTTGTCCTCTGTCAATCAACAAAACGAGAACTTGGCCTGACAGCATAACAAGATTCAATGCTCGCATGAATTTGCTTTGATTCATTGGCAAAAGCATTTTCATGGTCACAATTCCATTGGATAGAATCCTAACCTAATTTGGGAAGAAGTGAACAAAACGACCTGCAATGTTAACTGAATGAACGTTTGGACAATAATCAATTATCCCCACATACATATAGTTAGCAGAAAATCTGGTTGCATCTTAATTCTCCACAGTTAGGCCACTGCTTTTTGCTGCCAAAATTATTTTCACCATTCACTTGTTCTTATAGCACCATCCCACTCCAACTGCAGGAAAACTCCATCAAATGCAAGTACTTTTTTTGTCTTTTAAATAATATTAGTTCACTCCATGACGGCAGTATTATAACATCTCACAACAACACATTTGAATTTTATATCCTCTAAAGTAGTTCTTCTCTGAGACAATGTTAATCTCTCATTTTACATATGCTTACTTCATGGGAGTTTTACTTTTCATATGATCAGAGTATAGCACTTATCCGAAGGAAACCTACGTCAATATTCTCTTATATCACCTCTCATTGGTGGATTCAGTATATGATAATACTAAATCTGCAAAACAATATTCACAAACAATAGGAAATGGAGATCGCACTGGGATGGGCAACAGGCGGTTGCTCCATGCCAATTGCCCTCTTCTGTATTAACTAGAATTGACATGCATAAAGACAAACTTCGATTTAACGAAAAGAGACTACTATTTGACTAAAACTTCATAATCATTTTGCAAAAAGTATCCGAATGCAAGACATAGAAAACCAAGAATTTTAGGTAATTCTTATCGCTCCAAAACACGCGCATCTCAGATCTCAGCATAAAACACCCATCTGCCTCGCTGCAGCACAGATCAAAGTCTAATGACAGAATTTTCAAATTCTATCAAATAACAAGATAACAAGTTGCAGCGTCTAAGACATGAAAACCAGGGATCTCCAAGAGCACGACATGAAAAATAAGATTGCTAGCCATCCAAAGGAAACCGTCTAATGAACAAGAATTAAAAGGAAGATATCCTCAAAAGTGACTTTTGCAAGAAAGATAGGGGAGGCATAAAAGATCAGAAGGCAAAAAAAAGAGAGAGAAAGAGCTTAGAGTATGTCAATGGAGAGATCAAGATTACATGTATGTATGCGTTTATGCAAATATGGGTAGGTAGGATAGTGGAGGTACCAGTGGAACGATCTGGAGTCTGTGACTGGGTTGCGGCCATGAATCAGAGGAAGATCTCTTCAAAACTGCCACCAGAATCTAAGCAAGAGACACACAAGTATAGTATCTATCTGTCTTAACACATGGATGGATAAGGGGGGGAAATATGTATTATTTTGCAAGAGAGCCAAGAAGAAGAAGAAGAAGTTTCTTGGTTTCAGTTTAATTTTTAATTTTAATGTAAGATACAGTCAAAAGGAGGAGTAATGCTAATGGTAAAATCAAATGCGAGCGAATTGTAGTAGGCGTACATGTATAATGTAATGTATGTATACAGTATACTGAAGCAGAAGAGATTGAGAAGCAGAAGCTATGTTGTCCGTCTGCTACCGGGCTTGGGAGTTTGGGTCCATTTGAACTCCGTGCATGGGCCTACCTCTTTAACTACCCAATTTTATATTCTTATATATTATTATATACATAACTCTCCAATAGCGCAATAGCACGTGTTGGCTTGGAGGGTGCTACACAGCACCGGAAAGAGGTCGATCTAGAAGCAGTGTTTGTGATGGCTGTGCTGTATTTTCTTACAAATTTTTTGAGCTGCGAGCGAGATAAACAATAACAATGTTGAACGGACGAGGACGAGGAAAGAAATGCAAAAAATTAGATGATATCAATGATGTTGAAAAGTGACAATAAAAATAAATAAAATACTACAATGGCTGACGCTAATATTATCCTCCTCTCCAGGGAGAGATCCATCATAATTACATGGCTAATATTGTTAGTATCAGGCGCGCTGCTATTACGGTGGCTGCTCTTGGAGCCAAAGCTTTTGTATTTGGAATTCTTGCTGAACGCTACAAGGTAATATTTCCAATTCTTGCCAATCATGTTTCTCGGACTGATTCTTTATTTTCTTGTTTCGTTTGTTTTAGCTGCCTTCACCTTTATAATCTGTATTTCCTATGTCTACGCACGCATTCATTATTAGGATAGCTTTAAAAGAGTCTGAAGTTAAAACTAACTGTTCTTGACTATTCTGCAAGTATTTTTGATATCCTTGAATGAAAAAATCTCTTTCTGATTCTCCTTTCCTCACACAGCCTGCTTCTGGAAAGGCAGTCATTTCAAATGGACTAGTTACCTGCGATTATCCATCAGACCCGTCTCCCATTTTCGGCTTCCTCTCCATTGCATTCCTGGCTGCGTCTGCAATAGGTGCCTTCTTTTCAATATTTCATCCCTATAAAGGGAAAGATGTTCCTCCTAGGGCTTTATTTCACAGCACTACAATGGTTATCTTTTTCCAAATTGCTATGTGAGTTTATACCAGCATCATCACTTGTATGATGAAACACCATTTTTTACTGCTTGTTAAACATTTCCTGGTTTGTTTTAATCTACTCTTCTGATTGCATGAATGATGAATCAGATGGATGACCATGTTGGCTGAAGGGATGCTGCTATGGGCGACAATTACTGAGCTTATGCACTTGACCCGGAATGTGCATCATAACCTCAACACTACATGTCCCACAGCTAAAACTGGTCTCTTTGGTGGTGCTGCCTTTATGGCTCTGAATGCTTCCCTCTTCTGGTTGGTTTGCTTAATGCTCACTGATAACGCCAGAGATGATTACAGTCAGGTCACAGGAAATGACGAAAAGGAACAAAGCAAAATTTGAAAACGAAGCCAGCCACTAAAAAAGAGACATCGAAGACCAGAATTGCTGCATTAATTTTGACTACGAAATACCAGCACAGAACTCCAATTTAGATGTGAAAATGTCTCTCTCTATCCTGTTGTTTTTCTTTCCAGCATATCATATCATACATTTGTGTTCTTTGATTTGCTCTCCCAGCAAATCATTTATTATAACGATATTTCATAATTGATTTTCTTTGAATTACTAATATTTCTCCCACTCCAAATTATGTGGATACGACCGCCTACTCTGCCTTTTCTTTTCCATTGCGAGTACAATTATATCCATCCTCCTTTCAATCAAACACTATATGATCTTGTGGCAGCATAACGTTTGTAAAATCCATACTTACGAAGTTTGCAGAACTTTCCCATTTTAATTGTTTCACTGTTGCAGAACATCTATCTGAAATACCATGCCAGGCAAAGCCAAAAGGACCAACCTTTAGGAATGAAATTAGATTCTCAGATCGACTTTCGAAGTTTCTGCAGAAGCAAAATTTCCACAAATTGACTGATTCCAACTGGGTCTACACTTCTCAGTCATGATGCAACTGCATGAATCTCAACTCTGCAAACTGGTTGCCATTCAAAGTCGCTATTTGGAATTATGGAAGATGCCCTGCATCAAAACCAACAGACGCATCAGTGATAATCCTATTCTTCACTGAAGATTACAAGAGCCGAGACTACAGATTTGACATGAATTAAAACAAAATATAGCCTATATAAGGCCAAATTCTGACACTCTATCAATACTATTAATTGAATGACCACAAAAAGAAAAATAAATAAAATAAATGTTGTAAGCATATAATTCTTCTGATTTTAAATCTTGCATACTAGGCACTATCAACAATCTATTGGCTCTGAGGTAAAAATAAGTCCGGAAAAATTAAAAAGGCCATTTGAACATGATGCAACTGTCCTTTCATTCCATCTCCAGTTATCTACTAATGAGAAATATAGTAGCTAAAGCAATCAATCAGTTCAGAGGAACTAGAGAAGGTAAGAGAGAACTCACTTGCAATGCAATAATTCTTCACTTGCTGAATACTTCTCGACCGTGAGTTTTTGCAATGAATGGAATATGAAATCAAGGGCTCTCCCTTTTTTTTTTTTTTTTTGGTTCGAAGGTGGGGGTGGGGGGTGGGGTGGTGTGGTTTCAAGCTGGGAGAAGGATGCCTTCTCCACAAGACCAAAGCAGATGAAGGAGCCCTTATCACGACTGTATGTTAAGCATATAAATATATAAAACAGCAAAATAAGACTGGAACCAATTATTTATTGTTGACTATGTTTTATGAAAAAATTGTACAATGAAATTCCAGACCCTAAAAAGTATACACACATAAATACATGAACTTCTGTATATCTGCATAGAAAGTAATTGGGCAATTCTTTTTTATTATAGCCCAACCTAACACGTCATGTTATGCATAGGAAGTATTATAGCTTACTTTACGCCTCTTCTTGTGTGTTAGCCTTTGGTTTTTCATGCTTTGTACTCGAAATGCTGTCAGCCAGTTCACGGCCCATGGTTTCAAATGGAAAGAAGGAGACACAGATCCCAGATGCAAAAACTACACCCACAAAAAGAAGAATTGCTGTAGTTTGATGGCATCCTTGGACCAAACTTACAGCCACAAGAGGGCAGACCATTCCACCAATTCTTCCCATTGAGCTTGCAACTCCTACACCTGTTGTTCTCACTGAAGTTGGGTATATCTACAACGTGAATAAAGAAATAAAGTTATTACCCGGCCTTATCTTTCATGGATGAGTATGACAACTTAAATATAAATTGCAGCACATATCACATATTTTAGGTTGATAGGTTTGTTTACGATATATGTGTGTGCATTATCAAGAGCTGAATTAGTAATAGAGCTAGATAGTAAGGAGAGGAAAAAGAAGTTCAGCATATTGCTATAAAGAATAGTTTGTCATCATCGCAAAATATTGTCTATTATCATGTCAACCAAAGCCATGATCGTGACTTGCATTTATGATTATACATAATGTTCCCAAATCCAAGGACATTTTTCGATATACCAGATTGATATCATTTGATCAGCTTTTAAGTTACTTTTAGCCCACACTAGGCTTAACCTAATGAGAGTTCAAACCTCCCTACATAAAAGAAGGTACTTTTACATTCACAATCAAACAACTATTTACATTTACCTTCAACAGAGAGAATTTTCAGGTTTCATAAGCAATTGCCATAAAGAGTAAAAATGTTGTGAAATTAATACTGACGAATTATTACAGAGAGAACAGCAGTTATTGTCTTTAACAATAATCTCCTACTACTTTTAATAGATGAAGTGGGAATAATATTGCCAATATGATCCAAAAGATGAGAAAAACCACCTTTTCTAAAAACTTCATTTTATCATATTTTTATCCATGAGTCTTCAAAAACTTGAAAGATATTATATAGATGTACACTTGCACACTGAGAGTGCATGCTTCAATTAAATAGGTTTATAAAACGACAGGCTCCAAATACTCGGTGATTTTCAACTGCAGACTATAGTAGATATCATAATGCATAAAGAATAAATTTCTATATAATGCTGCTTCTAAGAAAGAATAAAGGAAATTCAGTTTTGCCAATGAATTATCATGCAGACAAATAAAATATATTTTGCACTATCTTTATATGTTCTTTTGTTCATGAAATGCTTAAAAACTGTACGATGATAATTGGCTTTCGATTGAAAATTCAAACTTCATGGATTTACATACCTCTGGAGCATAAATATAGACAACTGTGAAGGTTTCTGTGATGCATATTCGAGCTCCAAACAGAAGGGCTGTTGTTAGAGCTGAAGACTGATGGACCACCAATGGTAGCAGGAAGATGCAACAGATGAAGAACATAGCCGCCATTGAAAGTTTACGACCAAATCTATCAACGGTCAGAGCGGACAGGATGAGCCCCGGAAACTCTTTAGCAAATTAAAGTTAGATTTTACTCAGATGGTACTAAAGGAGTACAAAGTCACTTTTATCATACGATTAACATATTTCTATCTACTAATAAATGTTACCTGCGAAGCTAGTGATGAAAACATCTTTATAGTTAATGCTCCCAGACTTTTGCGACTGCATCCCAGTTGGATTGCATTTATTATTCCCATTGTTCAATTCAGTGGTCAGTAACACAATGCCATAGTATGAAAATGCATTCCCAAAAAAAACAATCCATAATAACAAGGTTGACCTTGCTAATTTTGGTGATAGAAGCATTAACAGTGATCTGAAGACCCCCATGTCAGAATCCTTCCACCTGGGAGGAGGTTGGATAACATCTTCATCATTTTGTTGTGACAACAAATTTCCACCCTCTGCTTGAAGGCGTTTGTCCCGTAGCTCAATTTCATGGTCAGTAACTAGAACACCAGGTGGGAATCCTTTTCCATTTAGTTTGGCTATTTTCTCTAAGATCCTAAGGGCATCATGTTTTCTATCTTTCAAGCATAAATACCTCGGTGATTCAGGTGTCATAATATAAAATATAAGGAGAAGCAATGAAGGCAAAGCAGACAGGGCAAGTAACCACCTCCAACCCAATTTTGGCATGATCATCTACAATAGTACAACATAAGGATTATGAAATTTTCAGAATACATGTTTAATGTATCTCACTAAAAATTCAAAGATAGAAAAACAATCAGCATGGCTCAAACTTCAAGAATGAATGAGCAAATTAAACTTTCTTGAAAAATTAAAAGTTGCAATGCATAATTAAAATTACTCTCAAGTCATCCAAAGCATTCCACGAAGGCACAGTAATTGCTATCTAACATGGTCGAACTTCATGGAATGGGTAAAAATTATTTATTGTTCAGTAATATAGAAAAAGACTATAAATCCTGAGGACATGACTAATCAAAAAGGTGTAATTTCAAAAACAATCTACGAGATTCGTTTATGGAATATCTTTTTCTTTTACAAGTGCAAAATCCTTGAACTTATTGAACTCCGTTTCAAATTTCATATCCCGATACAACCTGACAGATTTCAGAGTTTCTCCTCACTCATGCATCAACGATGTCTTGAGAGGTATTACTGATATCACTTGGCAATAATAAGCCAGAACTTGCAAGATTGGGAAGCTGATAATGACAGAGAAGACAATAATCAATGCTAGAAGAACCGGAATTGATGCATAAATAGCAAGGAACAGCAACCATGCTGCATAACCAATTGACTAAAGCAAGAAGATTCATAAAATTTTAGGCCCCATAATGTTCTCCACTTTATATTTAACATACACATCAGAAAATGTTAAATGGAAAGCAAAGTCAAAGATCCTTTATCCACTGATCTGAAAGAAAAACCTTAACAAAGAACTAACAGATGTTGGTCGATGGAAGGTATTACACCAATATAAAACCTCATTTTTTCTAAAACCAACTTGTCTGAGTCTCTGAGATTAAAATCTTGCCTAAATGCTTGATTAGAGTATACAATTTAGGATTGAAATACAATAAGAAATCAAATTAAAAATTCCAAAAATTATGATAAAATCATAAGTATACCCATGCAAGAGCAGCCTCCAAAATTGTTCCAATGGTCCAGAAGGCTTGGAAAATAACCATCCAAGTGCCTCTCTTAGGTGCAGGTATAAACTCTAAAAACCAAGATAGAAGTACAGGGCCACCTCCCAAACCAAGGCCAACCAAACAACGAGAAAGAATCAACGCAATATAGTTTGGGGCAAAGGAACTCAGAAATCCAGCCCCAGAAGTAACTATTGCTGTAACCAGAAATCCCTTCCTGAACAAATAAACAACCAAAAGAATGAATTAAGTGACCAAACTTTAAGAACTCACAGAATTAGTAGAACTAATGCCTGCTCGTTCTACACACGAAAGAATGAGGAACTAAAATAGCTTATCAAGTCCTAATATCTCTCTTTCTTTTGTTTTTCCTTCGACAAGCAATTAAGTAAAACATTGCATATAGAGTACTTTTGATATGTAAGCAATTTGGTTCTTTTTTTCTTTTTCTTTTTTTTTTTTTTTTGGCGGGGGAGGGGGGCCACTGAAGTAAGCACCAAAGAAATGTATTTAATAAACAATAATGATACTAACAAAAAGAACTGCTATAGCACACACCTTCTTCCATATTTATCTGAAACTAAGCCCCATGAATATGCTCCAACCAGCATACCAACAAAAACCACACTCGTTATTAGGCTTTCTTGCTGAGAAGTAAGACCCCATTCATGCTGAACAGCTGATCCTACAAACGAGAGAAGCATCATTTCCATTGCCTCTGAAATCCAACCCATGCCAGCATAGAGAAGCACAAGGATTTGGAATTTTCCAAAACCCATTTCCACAAGAGCTTCATCAATGGTGAACCCAAGGCCTTCATCTGCCATCTATAATTATAGAGAGACAATGCTTAATTTGAAGCTCAGTAGCTTGTGCCACTTAATAGTGTAAAACAAGCAAAAACAGTTGCAGATATAGGATAAGAAAAACAATGTGTCCTTAAAAAATTATTTCTTAATCACTAAAAGGAAAAAGAATGTTTTTGCATTTGACAAGATGTCAAGCTCATATGTGGAACCGAACTTTTCCTTTTGTAATTTATATCATATTGAAAGGGGTTATGCCCAAAACAAAATGCTGAGAGATACTAGATTAGACATTGAAATTTCAATATCTTAACACAATGCCATTTGGAAATCCACCAAATATAATGAAAATATATTGCAATTTTGGTTTTAATTATCAGACCACCTTATGCACCTAATAATCATGACATTTGTTGGGATTCAGTGGAATCAGCAATTCCCTACCTTTCTAGAAAATGAAGTTTTGTCATCTTTTTGGTAATAACAAAGCTCATTATTAAAATGAGCTTATTTTTAAGATGGCCTGGCCTGTTAACCAGATACTGCTGAATCACTCTTGCCTGCCACTTGAGCGTTCAGACTTCAGATCAGATTGAGAATCAGGCTTTGCACTTAAAATCAGCTGCTTGTGGACTGAACTAGGGAAAGCATACCTTTTTGTTCGGGGAAAAAAAGAAATAAGCGCAAAGAGTTGACCTTTGTAATAATCATTATCTCATGCGACAGCCTAATGATAAGCATCTTAACAAATTTCAAAGACACCCTGAACAAAAATCTTAAAGGCAGACTTCCAAAAACCTTGGAGAAAAAAGTATTCTGCCGGAGCATACTCTGGATCGGAATCATGGGGAGTACTACCTGATCATTTCTACCAACTTCAAGCTCGCACCTTCCCTACCCTTTAAAGCGAAGCGGGAAGAAACCTATCTATGGCTTCTCTTTCTTTTGCTTTTCTTGATCCATCAGCTTTTTTTTTTTTTTTTCCTAAGCGTGTAAGGGCTTATTCATAGGGTAAAGAAAGCATGCCTCTAGTGTTTCTTCATTCACAAAATAAAGGATTTACCAACTAATATGAATCTATATATCTATTGAAATGTGCATGCATTACCTGAAAAAATTGAAGTGAAAACTTTTGCTTGGGTAGAAGACCAAAGATAAGGAAGATGAATTGCCTTTAAAGTCAGTCAAATATTTAATATAAAGAAACATAGGTTGAACAACAATCAACATAGATTATATCCCGTGTATGAATATCAACATACAGCAATATCAATCACCAAAATAGAAAAAAGAAAAGAAAATCCAAAACGAAAGCGGGGAGCCATATTGAAGATAAAAGAATGAGGAAAAACATAAGAAGGGTATTGTTAAAGATGGGCGACAAACCTTATCGGCGATGATAAATGCGGATCTACCTTCCTCTTCTTCTTCTTCTCCTACTTTGTGGTTTATACTCTCTTGAGGTTGAAAGTAATTGTGGACACGATAAGTCAAGTAATGAAAGAAACTGACATTTTTGTTTTCATTGAATGATAAGTTCCTGGATTGATTGCTTGATAGGTGGGCGGTTTTGTTTGTCTTTTTGCTCATTTTACAAATCTATGTCTTGCTAACGCGAATGCTATTCACAAGAAAGTGATAATCTCGATTACTGAGTTTTCTGGTTTTTCTTCTTTCTTTTTCCAGCCTTCATGGTTTGGACTTTGACTCCTTCCCATCGCAGTTCCATCCCACAGTAACCTTGTATTTAATTTAAGTATTTAAAATAAAAATATTTCTTTTATTTATCTCTTTTCTCTTTCGGGCTTTTTGGCCCAGTGTTATTTTGGGCCCTTCAAGAAAATAGACAAAAGAATTGTTTTGGGTCACATGAAGGCTTTTTCTGACACGTTCTCAAATATCACGTATCGACCCAACGCCAACAGTCAACTCAACTTTCTAAGTCTACCAATTAAATTACGTACTTATCAAATACTTATCAACTAAGGAGCCATACATCCTTTCAGAAAGATAAAAAAATAAAGAGTCGTACATCCTTTCACAAAAAAATAACAATTAATTTTTATTTTGATTAAAATCGATTAATCAAAAATTTTAATTAAATTAAATAAATAATAAATTAAAAATAAAAATATTTCAATTTTCATTTTAATTAAATAATAGTAATAATTTCAATTAATTTTTGTTTTAGTTGAAAGCAATTAATCACAAACTTTAATTTTGGTGCGTTTAATGATTAAAATTAATTCAGTCAAGACTTTTTGATTAAAAAATTAATTCAATCCATTTCCTATCTCAATAGGAATATAAATTCCTATCTCAATCCATTTCCTTCCCTATTTTATTACTTATCATATTTTATTCAAGATATTAAACATAGTCTACAATATTATAGTAAATAAGGCAAAATATTAATTCTAAATCTATTCAAAAGTAAAAAGTTACATATTTTAAATTATAAAATTTATTTTATTTAAAAATAAATTTGATTTAAAAATTATTGACAAATTATATTCACATTGTATTTCTAATATATTTATTCCATCAAAAAAGTTATAATGGTAAGTTTCAAAAAAAATAAACAAATTATAATGGTTGCATGCATGTTTACAACTTAAATTGATAAATGGAACCTTTCAAAAAAAAAAAATAAATAAATAAAAATAAAAATAAAACAAATGATAGATGGAAGGTTAGTCCATGGTTGTTAAGGTCCATCATCTCCATCTCCAATCAAATTACAGATATCCGAACACTCTACCAAACTGCTAGAAAAGAACAAAAGAGAGAAGAATATTATTAGTAATAAATTTTCTTTTTATTTTTATAAAATGCATTAACATTAGTGGTTTTTTTTTTTTTTTTTTTTTTTTATCAAAATTCTAATATGATAGAGAAGATCGGCTCAGGATCATTGGATGCTTTTTTATCAGATAGGAAGGGCTATTGCCCAAAATGTCTATATGAAGAAGAAATCAGGTAACGAAGGGATTTTAATTTTGAGAATTCATTCTAAATCCGAAATACAGTTTTTGATGCAATGATATGACACTAAAAGCACTGTTGATGGAATCCACTTCCTATTGATAAATAAGAAAAGATAAAAGTTACCAGTATTGACGGCTTCGAAATCCTTGCTTGAAAACCACTAGAGGTCTGCAAACGATAAAGAAAGGGAAACAATTAACAATTCTGTGTTAGAGAGTCATTTTTTTCTGCCATAGAAAAGTTCCATATAACCCTTGATTTGTTTGGTGAAATTTAAAAATCAATCCTTTTAATGAGATTCGATGCTTAGTCTTAACATGCAAATCAATTCAATTTCAATAAAAATTAATGAATCTTCAAAACTCGAGACATTTTGATTTACACCAAGGGGAGACCTGAGAAATAATACATTTTTCAGCATTATAAAATTGGATTAACTTAGAGTTTTAACACTAAAAACTTGAGAAGTTTGTTTGTACCTTCTAATATTAAGAGGTCCTTCCCCAGGTGAGCCTTCACCGCCACGGATGCAAGTATTGACACACTTGACAGTGCATGACTCTGCCTTGGTCGACTTCGGTCGTTGGATTCTAGGCTTTTTGCATTCCTTGGCTGAGGAGGCGCACTCACCGGATAAAGTTTGAGGTATGTTTGATAGAGTCTCCGCGCCTTCTATCGACGATGCCCCCGCCGCGGAGGCTACAACTGTGCAAGCTGCAAAAAATCCTGCAAAGGCTGTGTGCAAGCTACAACTGCTGTTGTCTGTGGAGGTTCTTTGGTTTCTGACACATCTTGTGATGCTTAAAGCAGCGGGATTATTTGGGGTATGGATAATCATTTTGAGTGACAGAGTCACCTTCATTCTCATCTTCAGACTACTGCTTAATTCAATTATCTCTTGGCTTAGTGGTCCTTTTCATATCCACGTGGCATCAACTTTCTCGGCCAGGAAAATGAGCTCGCAATTACTTTGCCACCAATATATATACACACACATATTGTATCGTCTGAAAATACATCCACTCGTTGTATTGTCTGAAACCACCACCATACATACAGTTGCGGAGTCAAAATAGTGCACAACGAGAAACCATTAAGGAAAGCGAATTTCGCAATTGTGGATATATACTTATTTTTCCAATTTTAGATAACAATGCATTCTACAAAAAGAGGGCCAAAATATTTCAAAGGAAAAATTTATATATAAAGAAAAAGGGAAAAAAAAAAAAAAAAAAGAAAAAAAAAAAGACAAGAAGAGGGCTTCAAACTAACCTCCCTCTATCATTCCTTTTTTGAGAAACATTTTAGACAAATTAGAACATTTATAGTACACTCGCCACCAAGGATGGCGTTAAACAGATACAAAATATAAAATCAAAGAATCACCAAATTGAGCCACTGACTAGCACACATCAGTAATCCTATACTCCTTCGAGGGAAATAGTTAGCTGCTGATGACGAGGAGGGCAGCTCTGGCCAACGAATTTCACTTGCTTTCTTCATAGGGAAAGTAAGCCGTGGAGACATGAATGAAAGAATTGTTCCCTAAACAAGCGTGATCTTAAAACCAGTATGATGTACTACTGTATGCCTATCCCCTTCTCAACACCTATGTCTGCCAAACTTTTACTGCACTGCCTCATTTCAAGCAGTGCCACAATGGAGCAGCAGAAAACCATATTGTCTACCTCCCTCCCTCTATCCAGAAGCCTTTCCAAAACAACCATATTCATATGTACAAAATGGTTATCCGGAGTTACCAGCAACTTCTGCAGCTCTCTGTCTCATCATCTCCATCACAGCAGCCCTTCTCCGTGAATCCGACTGCTGCTGAAGCCTTCTCAAATGCTCTTTTAAATCTCTGGATAAACATATATTTATGTTAATACTTATAATAATAAGATTCTCAAATTCTCAACCTGGGGGGTCAGGTTATGCCTTAAAAAAGTTGTTGATTTAATATGTAAGGTTCAAATCATAACCTGCAACGTGGCACGTGGCACTCGGATTCTTTGCATGCCCGAGCATGAAGTTGCAGAAGATACCACATTTTCTTACAAAGAACACAACCTCCCGATGCACGTGTTTTGCATGATATACCATGCCGGAAAAGCCCCTTCACCTTACGGCAATTTGGATATTGACAATGTGCAGAACGGCATTGTGATGCATGCACCAGAAGATCAAGCATTTTCCTTAGCTGCAATTTTTAGAATGCAATTGAATTAGGTCCCACACAAAATGATAATTTTAGGGAAAAAGGACTTTAACGAACACTTTTACCATTCCCGCTTTGAAGTGTTGACCCAACAAAAATGGATGGAAGAAATATTACCCAAATCAATTGCTTAAATCTTAAACATCAACAGAATTCTGTCCATCCAATATCTAACAATATGGATCCAAGTACTCGTGACAGGTCAAGGGAAGTGTAGAAAAATAGATGGGAAAAAAGAATAGCAATCACTAATCACCTCCCACCCAAATAATTAATAGATTTTTCCACCCCCTTGTTGAATTAAACATATTGAAAAGTTTAAGAAGTACCTGCAGGACTCGTAGTTGCCTGGCTTCTTTATTCTGGGCATCACGATCAGCCATGGATGGATGATTTGTCAACTTATGAGGATGATCAATACCCCCATCCTTTTGATAACAAGCGTTACATATATCATAATCCGGGCAAACTTCGCAGCGCCAACCTTGACCTGTTTCAATGTCAAGATGACATATGTTGCATGTTATCACAAATGCTGGAGCAGTCGGATTATGCAGATGGTAAAGGACCATCATTGACGAGTGTTTAGCCCGGCGTAAAGTATCATACTGATAATGATTTCCTTGACAAAGACTCAGGAATGCTTGTCTTGTGTCAAAAAATTCACTCTCAAGAATTTCATCTTTATCCTTTGTATCAGCAGGAACCTCCATGATCTCAACCTGCAAAATTTGGTAGTGGTGTTCTCAAATATTTAGATGAGGAAGGGAAAAGTGACAAGTTTCCAATGCATCGCTTCAAAAAGAATGCAGAATTCAGCAAAATGATATAGGGGTGAGCAACTTACTGGGTACAGTACATGTTTCTCCCTTTGGTTAACAGGATGCCGCTCCCTCTCTTCACGCTTCTGTTCAGCCTCATAACACCTCCAAAAATGGAAACAGTGACGTTAGAACTATTAGAGGTATTGTGCATCTCAGACTTAATTAAGAACCTCAAGTTCTGCACATCAGAATACCCAGGAAATTTGAATAAACAAAAAGCAAAAGAAACACGCCTAGAAAAGCCAAGATGAATGCCAACTCCAAACCAAGGAGATAGCACTGATTAGAAGTTCAGAGAACAAAAAAGTTTCCGGAAGGAGACAACTAAAGAAAAAGCTGATGCATTACGACCCTGGATTAATTGAGTGTAACCATCAGCAATATAAAAGATTTCAGGTGACATGAATTTTTTCATCTATAGAGTACTGTCTTTAATTTTGAATGAACAAACATGGATGCATGACAGTCTAATTAAAAAGTACGCTAAAGATGAAATACATGTACAACCACAAATAAGTGGAAGCAACACAAATTAAGAAAAAAGTTATGGATTTGTATGCCACAGATATAGAAGAGTGAATACAGTCAAGTATGAAAAACAAAAAGGATTGGAAGGTAAATTATGAGAAAATGGTTCAGTTCTAAACATCAAATCAAACCCTCCCACTGCATAAGTAAAAGATATCATAAAAAACGGGAAAGATGACAAACAAGCCCAACTATCTGTAATACATCCTTATTTCAATAACATAAATAACATCTTAAAGAATAAGACAGTGCAGGAATTCTTACTTATCACATATCTGAAAATTTTTGCACTGGTTGCATACCCAACGGTTTCCAGAAACCATTAAAATACAACAGTGCGTGCAGCAATTCTGTAAATGAACCATGATAAAATCTTCCTTCATAGGGGAAATTGTCTCACCAAGCTGGAGAGAAATGTAGCTTATGAGAAAAACAATAATAATCATGCAAAATTCTGAAAGTAAACATGTAATCGGCTCCAACAATCAGATAGCAAAATTGTACAGTAATTTATCAACTATCATTGTTACCAATAAGAAAAAAAAAAATTGGCTGGGAAGAAATAATAAAATGTAACAGGAGGTATAAATTACTTTGTGCATTAGTAGCAGATCCTTTGACGCGTTACCAGAAAGATCCGATTGACCAGATGCTTTTAGTGCCCTTTTGGTTATGGTCTTTTTGGTTGTTCCCTTCTTGTTCTGTTTTCTGCCATCTTCCTCTTGGTTAAGCTGATAAATTAAATCCTCTGCAGCACCAGGCCAATAGTCACCATCAAAGTATGGCAACCTTGCTGCGGTTACCTTTGCCTTACATTCACCAGTTTGCACAAAGAAATGATCATATAAATTAGTTAGGTCAACCACAATATTTTCCTTAGCAGCTTTCCTTAGCATTGACAAATACCTGAAATAAAAAAACCCCAGGAAGCAACACACAGATTAGTCAGGTAAGAAAAGACAACAGCAAATGATACATGGATATATCTGGTTAGACTCACCATTCCCGAAGTTTGTCAGATTTTGGTGTTTTTTGGATTTCTGGATGACAATATAATATGTAGTCTTCACCCTTTAATGGAGGGCAAGCCCATATATAGCAGCTTGTAAAACCTCTCTTCTTGCAGTATTCAAGGTATCCAATCTGCAAATGGAAAGAGTTACAAAGGCCAATGACGGCTATGAAAGATCTTAGTTAACTGCTTACATTCCCATGCAAATAAATCAATCGGTTGTTCAAACTAACCAAAATTTCGTGGTAAACAAATGTACGAAGAGCCTCCCCCGTGACAGCTTTAATCTCTGGTCTAAAATACTTAACAGAATCCAGATACGACAGATAGACACGTCGCTGATTTGGAAATTGACATTCTGATCCAAATTCTTGGACATACATGCCAAATAGACAGACCTCCACACCTTCAATCTTCTGAAACAACAAAATGACCTGGAAGAAAAAATTTCAGTCAGTAATCTAAAGTCAAGTTATCTCTTCTCTCTGCTTATAGTTGGCAAGACTTTATTACAGCCCTACCAGTTAAGCAAAACCAAAGGAACCAAAATTGAAAAATGTAAAGCAATGGATTCGGAGTATATCATGTGTACCTTAGACTTATAAGGGAACTCAGTTGGATAATTCTCCTCTCTAAAAATTTCAAGAAATCGCTGCTTCACATCCAGCTTCTTGTCAACTGAAGAAACAACTCGAATTACAAGTGCTTCTGCTCCAGGAACCTTAAGATGTAGATTTTTACAAGATTTAGATTACGGAAAAAAATAGTATATTAACAGTTTAAATAGCACGCCCTCATAGTAGTTTCTAAGACAGAAGAATATAATATATGGAAAAAAATATTTAAAAAAGCAACATTTGGAAGAAAACTTTGCTCCTTCCTTTTTCAGTCCGAGTTCTGTAACAATTAATCGTTGTTTCTTTTTGGTACAAAAGGATGTGCTGTACCAAAAAATATTTATTTTTAGCAAACAATGGGTCAAAACAGAGACTTCCATAAAATTCAGTAGCCAGAACACTTAAACTGATTGGGAAAAGGAGGGACAAGATGCGCATTCATCTTGCTTTTTATACATATAATTATGAATATTGACTACAATACGTACCATCAAAAATTTGACATGGAGAACATCAAGTGTGCAAATTTGACATGGAGAATATCAAGTGTGCAAATCTGGAAAGAAATCCTAAACAAAACTAAGACTTCAAGCACTTATACCTCAAAAAAAGGGGTTCAGCAAAGACATACCATGATGTTCTTATGTTTTTTTCCAAAAACAAAACAATTTTGCTTAAAGTGATGGCATCATCTGCATGAAAACCTCCTGCCACGTACTCTTTATACTCCAGCAAGACAAGATAGCCTATCTCTAGAAAACAACTTAACGTTTCATCTTTAATTGAATACTATACATAGGAAGTTTCCAGGAGGCTTTATAAATTTAATAACTTAACCTAACCCCGTATGGCATAAATCAGAAAATCGATTCGCTGATCAAAATCAACTTGCAAGTAGCATAAGTGTATATTGCACACAACAAAAAATCCACCGAATGTTGAAGATATCAAAATCACCTCATCATAACTTTTCCCTTGAATCCTGGCCCTCTCTTGCCTCTCCTGCTTCAGTCTCCTGAATAATCGTTGCTCTATGTGATCACTGAGTATTGTCCTTGGTAGGTCTTTGGCCCCAAGAACTGCACTCTGAGGTAAGGGCTTACGCTCTCCTCTTTCAATCTCTGCTATGTAGCAATTAGGGCAAGTATATTCAGCTTGCCCACCATCATTTCTTCGACCATTAAATAAAGCACAAATTTGATGTTGCCAGGCTTCACACTTGTCACATTGAACCCACTGCATGAGTATCCAAAGAGCAATGTAAGTCTAATTATTCAAGATTACCATGTAACATAATGCTAAGCAAGGCACCAAACACACCCATTCTTCAGTTTCCTCATCATTTTTCTTCTTTTCAAGCCTTGCTTTGGGGATAGGAGTCCCATCAGCAAGTATAGTGTCTCCACGCGCCTCATTATAGCATGGAATACAGAAGTAGTGTCGTGTATCACCAGCTCCCATGGTATAATACATTGCATTTCGCTTAATGCGGGCGCCACAAGGCGTGCAATATATCGGAGGTGGTTCGAAAGTAAGCTTTTCAACAGCACACAGCTGACAAGAGTTCTCACTCATTGAATGCTCCATTGCCTGGTTCTTTTCTGCCTTTGCCTTACTCTGTAAGTAACAAACAAGAATCGGTTATCACCATATAGCCACAAGTAATTGAGAAATGATTACAACATAAGCAAATGCTAGCCATTGACAATAAAGAGAACAACAAATACTTGTCTTTGCATATTTTTACAAAATACATCTATCTTATTTTTAAGGTAAATAGAACTTACAAAATTCCCTAGACTGGTTCTAAATATTTAGTAGCATTTCATGTGCAAGTAAATTACCTGTTAGCATGCTGAGAAAGTTTATTTAATCTTGCAGTCCATGTGGCACATTTAATCTTTTTTAGGGAAAAAATTGCAAAGATATCACCAGAGTTTTGGAGGCTTTCGATTTTACACAATAATTTGAACTTTTTTCTTTCTCCACTTCCCTCATCAAAGTCTCACATAATTCCTATGTACATGGGCAGCACCCTTCTCTTCCATCACATTATTTATCAAAAAGAAGAAGAAGGGAAGCTGGAAAGTGAAAAAGATCTAATGCAAATATAGTTTTAATGTTTTTAAAACTGCAACAAAGAAACAGACCTTAGATTCAAACACAAACACATATAAAGGTCGTACTCCCAACAAAGTCCCAAATGGTAAAAACCCGTTGACACAAAGTTTATAAAACAAGCCTGCATAAATAGCATACTTTCTCAGATTCAATACATGCGAAGAGGGCTAACGATTAATAAATTGTCAAAGTGTTGCAAGCACAGCTTCTAACTTAAAGCACAAAATTTTCCATGCTTTCTATCTAGGGAAGTAATCGCTGCAACCACTCCACTTGATATTAATCCTAATCTCAAGTATTATGTTCTGCATGATGACTCAATTACTGTTATAGAAAGTGCAAACGTACACTATATAATCTACAAATCACCACATAATACCAATGCTGCACATGAAAAACACACCCAAGACATTTCAAAAGCAGCACAGGATAAGGAGAAGATATAGTTTCACCTGGCCAACCCATTGCCTGAGACCTGTAATATGCTGTCTAATTTGTTCAGGTGTGAACAGTTCAGTCAATGATACCCCTTTTATTTTTGGCTTTCCAGACTTTGTTCCAGCCACATTATCTGTGGCCTGGGCAGAATTTTCTTGCTTAATTGACTCAGTTTCTTTCTCAACTTTTATGCTATCTTGCTTAGCTAAAGCAGTCGCCTCATCCCGTACAACAGATTCACCGTCAGGCCTTTGGTTGTTTGTATCATCCATGTTATCTTTTTTCTTTTCATTATTGCTAAGGCCACCTTGTCCTGAACTAACAGGTACTTCCAACTTCACTTCCATGTATTCAGGCTTAACTGCCATACAAGTGTCACCCTGTTTATAATCTTGGAGCTGAACATCTTGAGATATATGGGAATCTGCAGTCGCAGAAGCAGATATAGTAGAACTTTCACTCTCTGGCTTAAAAGATTGGGGGGACTGTTCAATCTTCATGCGCTTCAAGGACGGGTGAAGTTCTTCAGAAGTTTCAAGGACTGATGAATTTTTTGGAATGAATTTAGCTGAATTATCACCAGTATCATTGGATTTGCTTGAAAATCCAGAATCTGAACCTGGACGAGTGCGTGCCCTCATTTGTGCCTCTATATAATTTTTTACAGGAATACAAACAGGGCACCCTGTATCCCTGCAGTGCTTGTTGTGTTGAATCAATATCCTGCTATGATGGCATCTAGGATATGGGCATGGAGATGAGGTGCACCTATCCATATGTCTCCACAATTTTTGCACAGTAATGCAATTAACATCTGAACATTTCCCTTCAGGGGCCGAACATCGGCGAGCATGCCGCAAGAACAAGAGCCACTTTTGTTGATTCCTAAACTGTCGATCATGGTTTGCATTTCCGGATCTACACATAATACCATTTGAATTTTGAGTATCTGATGTGCTTCTAGGAGGAACATTTTGACCAATAATAGATCCTTCTGAAGCTAAATTATTTTGTTGAGCTTCATCTTGACCAGATATTCTCTGCCGGAAATCCTCTTGGACATTCTGCTCATGCGAGATGCTCTTAGGCATACCAGCTCGGTCTTGCAAATGAGGATTCCATTGACTCTGCAACACTCCATCTGACGGTGTTCCAGCAGGAAGACAACTAAAATCACTTTGAGACTCTGAAACCAATTGATGCGGATGCAACATTTGTTGCATTTGTTGCGAATTATGAGTCAGTGATGGACACACTTCATGTTGTCCAGGTGGCTGAGTGAGACTTTGAGCACCCCTAGAACGCTCTTCAACAACATTTTGTTGAAACTGGTTTTGCAACTCAGAAATTTGGAACTGTTGGGAGGCTTGAGAATGCAGAAGTTCATTATGATGATCCACTCCAGGCTCACACTTCACCTGGCTAATAGGATCGGATGAAAGCTGAGATTGATCAAAAGCATCATGCAATATATGTTGATGTTGCTTGTTTTGCTGCTTTTGTATGCATTGTTGTTGAACAAATTGCTGTTGTGGAAATTGATGATGATGTTGCTGAAATTGCTGTTGTTGATGACCTGGCATGACACTATCTCGAGAAGACAGTGTGGACTGAAAATTTATCTTTTCAGATTGATCAACTGATTGGGGTTTTAGATGTGCGGCCTGTTGCGTTCCATGTAGATTTGACTGATTATTTACCATAGTCGAGTTAGTTTTCTGCATAGGCTGCATGCTCACAGATGTCCTACTCTGAGAGTTCATCATCAATCCAACAGATGTTACAGCACCATAAAAGTTTCCAGATCCCAAAGAATCAGTATTATTTATTCCATACCCATCACCTGATAAACAAAATGTTCAGATGTGGCTTTATCCCAAAACAATGTAACATCATCTCTACAAGATCTCACAAACCAAGGAAAGCAAAGGAGGGGAAATGAATTTATGTGCATACATAGAGAAAGAGACATTACCATGCATTATTTGTCGCTGTTGTTGATCAAAATGCTGCTGCAATGGTTTGGGTGAACTAGCATATGGTGTGGTACTCATATAGCCATCAGATGCACAAGGTTCATTCACAAGCTGTAAATTGTTCCCAATCATCCCCATTCCACCATTTAGAGCTCCATTTGTGAATCCATATGATTTTTGCTGCAAACCAGATCTGATATTGCTACCCATTTGGCTGCCAAGATTTTGTAGTATGCGACTGTTTTGACCACCAACAAACTGTTTTTGCTGCTGTGCCTGTGATGCCATCGTGGATTCAACAGTTGAATAACCACCAACATTACTGGAAGACTCCATACTGACATAAGACTGATTATTGCTACTATTGTTACTGCTGTTATTAAAACCAGGAGTTGGAATCATCTGGCTTGTCATTCTTTGCCCACCCATGGAAGACATGTTCCCACCAGAGCTAATGGAAAAATGGGCTGGTGCCTGCTGATATCCATTAGACAGAGCTCCTGCAAAATTTGCGTGAATGGTGGAGATGAGTGACATGAGTCAACAAATTGACGCATATGATTAACATTGGGAGGCCTAAATTTACCATCGGATCTACCAAAGGAACCACCATGCACACCAGTGGTCGGCAACAGGCTACCTGTGTTCACAGTTGTGGCAGCTATACTATCACATCCACTCGAAGCAATCATCATAGTATCTACAGAAGAGACCATCAAACTGGAATTTCCACCATGTGACATTCCAGGTGTTGGAATCATAGTACTGATGGCAGAAGAAGGATTAACAAGTTGCACGTGCCGCTGGTTGTGGTTATTCACAGGTGTGCGCTTGATCAGACTACTGAGACGGCTCTCCAAGGTATTAAGGTTCATATAGTCCTCCTACAGAAAAGCTCAGAGCTGAAGTTCATTGCTGCATAAAGCCACTAAAAAAATAATCTGAAGAACAATCAAGCAATGAGAAAAAGAATTCTATATGCAAATGGCTATAAAGAATATAAAAATATGGAATTCAGCAAATTTTTGATACTCCATATTACAATATACTTTTCGCAATAACGAGTTAACAGTCAAGACCAATGCAGACTCTATTAAGGGTTAAAAGAAGAGGGGCAAAAACCTTTGACTGGGCAGCTTTAAATAGACCTTCCTCTAAACGTTTGGCAATGTCCTTAAATTTCTGTTTCTGTGGTTCAGTAACTGCCTGAAGTTGCCGCTGCAATATAATTGAAAAACTAGAAATGATGCAAAACAGAAGTCTGCAATTAGTAAGTATTGATCAAAGGTTGTAGTAATATGTATTGATCACAAGTTAAATACCAAAATCATCATAAATTTAAAACAATTCACGAGCAGAAATTATCTATTGATAATTGGAAGAAACATATAACAGCAACATTTATCTAAAATATTATTTGTCAAACAAGAAATAAAGAAATCCATAGCATATATGACAATATTATGATCTAAAACTTCAAATCCACGGTAAAACCTGAGTTTCAACAATCTCACAGATGAAGAGTTGTACATTAAGAATTGAGTATCGGTCTGAATAAAACCGGGTTCCTCTTAAAACAATCATCCATGCAATGTTAAAACTTCCAGAGAAAAAAGAAAAGGAGAAAGATGATGTACAGAAATAGGCAACAAATAAAGTTCAAATGTGAAATCAAGCTCTAACAAAAACTCGAGCAAAAGTAGCACTAGCAGCATATTAACCTTTCAAAGCTTAAGGGTGAGTTGTACTGTGCCTAGATACAATGCTAAACATTTATAACATAACCCAATCCCAGGATAAGGCCCTGAACAGTGTGTTTAGGTACTTAGCTGCAATGAAGGCCTTGCTTGAAATTGTATTATAAATTAAATACAAATAAATGCTGGAATACAAATATAGAGATTGACAGTAGATGAAAAGGAATGGACTTCATACATTTTTTCGCGCATATAAATGCGAGCTCTATGAAGCTCAGGGTCCATGGTGAACATATTAGGAGGAGCAGCACCTCCACTGCCAGCAACAGCTAAATTCTGCAGCTGAGTAGGAGGGAGCGGATTCCCATTTTGTTGGGGCAACTGGTTAGGAACCTGCCCTGAGATCTGCCCAGACATATGCGCCTGCACATTCATTTCCTTCGCAGCTTACCTATAACCAACTCATGCTGCTCTGGCTGCAATTAAAGGACCAAGTCTCCACCTTCAAATCAAGTCCAACTCATAAGTGCAAATAATGAAATATGTAACACAAAAAGTGGTGAAATATAATAAAGCCTCACTTGAACTTTACTTTAATATTCCTAAATCCTAATGATAGAGAAACAACTTTCAAGTCGAAATAGAGAAACAACTTTCAAGTCTAAAGAAAGAAACAATTTCAAGTCTAACTTACAAGTGTAAATTCATGAAATATGCAAAACAAACACAATGGTAAAATAATCAATCTCATTCTGAAATTGACTTTACCGACCAAAAATAAGTTAGAGAATAGTGAGAAAGAAGATTATTTTTGTCCTGTCGACAATTTAAGGCAAAATATAGAAGATAGAAGCAGGATGGCGTAAGTAACATCAAAATGGATGCGAGCAAAATGACCTCTCCGCGAATTTTATATCGCTTGAAAAACTAATTTTTTGCAACTTAAAAATGCGTAATTGAAGAAGTAATGAGGATAGAGAGAGTGAAAGTATTGCAAAAGGGGAATTGGTGAAATGAAATCTAAAGCAATAACGTAAAACACAAAACTAAAATGATTTTCTGAAAGCAATTGGACAAGTGGATCGTCTATTGAAGCTAGAATAAGATGCGATTGAATGCTTAGACCAGTCAATTTGAACGATAAAACCAATTTTAGCAAGTAACCCTAGGCTAGGTTAGCTTAGTTACACATTTAAATCAAAGAGGAAAAAAAGGAAACCCTAACGAACCTGGAAGTGAAATTGAGAGATAATATCAGCGATCGGGAGCCTCGAATTGACAAAGAAATCGTTAGTAATTGCAAGTCGATAATGATCGCCGACGTCGTACAAATCGCACGTGCGAATTGACAGCTTCGCTGTTTACGGTTTTTGCCAAAACAGAAGATAACGATTAAGGATTAAGCAGACGATAAAAGATGAAGGGAATAACGAATGAAAGCATATATTGCAATCGAATCGAAATAATAACAATTGAAGAGAGTCGACGAAGTGTTGAATTGGTTATTTTAGGGGTTCTCCGCTTTCAGGGTTCAATTGGGGATTAATTTCGTCAAATCGTCAAAGCAAAAAATAAATAAATAAAAAGGAAAAAAAATACATACAAATACCGATATGATGCGAGTGTCTATTCCTCTTATCTTTTTTTCTATTATTATTATTATTTTTTTTTAATGTAGTTTATAAAATTTTTTAGAAGGAACGGAGTCGATAAGAGGGAGGATTTAGGGGTATTAATTGTGATCGTAGGATAAATCATGTAAGTGAAGTGACACACATGCCCCTGTAAATTTACGCGAGTTTATTTGTCTAGTGATTGCTCGTCCAATCCAGCCATCCCCTCCTGGTTTTTTTCGATTGAGAAAAAGAGACGCCTGTAGGCTCTTTTTTGGCACGCTCGCGCTGTAGGTGATAAATTTGTTTTAATTTTCAAAGAATTAAGCATGTTTCAGATTTTTCTTTGTTTTTTTTAGGATAAGCAACCCTATTCTTTTTAGTATTCCACATTTAGAAAAGCAAATTTCCTCTTACAAAATTTTTTTTTTTGCATTTTAGATCCTCCCCTCCAACTTCTATTCAACCACTTACTTTGTCTATTCATCATTTCTTTAACTCATAATTGGAATATTTAATGTGGTGTTTGTTTTAGATTAAATTTTTTATTTTTCGTTTTTTTCTTAAAAAGTAAACAAAACTTGTTTATTTAAACTTTTTAATTTCTTTTATTAATTTTTATAAAACTGTTTTTTAAAACAAAAAATAAATTTTATGAAACTACATACAATGGTTTCTGTAATTGTGCTTTATGTTTTTATTCGAGACTTATGCTCATAAAGTTGTATTATTATTATTATTATTTTCTCTATCCAAATATCATTTATTTATCCAAAATATATAAGCATTAGTTTTATTATCTCTATTAAAATTTTACACTTTTTTCCCATCTCTTTTCTATTTAGCATTATTTTTATATTTATTATTATTTTCTCTATCCATATAAATTTAATGTCATTTATTATTATTTATTTATTATAATACTTGGATATTATATTTTTATTCAATTGATTGTATACATAATAATCAATAGTTAATTTAATTTGAATTTAACAATTAAAAGTGTGAAATATTTTTAATTATTGTCTTAGATTTTATATTTTTAGATTTTTATTATTAACTAAAATCTTTAATGGCTTGATAAAGGAGAGATTTGATAATTGAAAAAATTTTTCACATCATAAACTAAAAGAAAGGAAAAAATAATTTTAGAAAAAAAAAAAACAGTTTTGCAAAATAGATAACCAAAAATTGAAAAAAAAAAAGTTTTATGTTTCTAACAAATAAAAAACTAAAAACAAACAGCTGTAATAAACAGAGCCGAAATAACTCATTTATCGAGAAACTAATTTCCTTGTTAATTAGCTCACAGATTTAGCTATTTTCTGAAAGAATGGAACTCCAAGTCCTCTTTATATAGCGTGTTCCATGACTTCTTTATGATGTTACTAGCATAGTTTGTAGGAGATTATGTAACAGCTAGTTCTTTTCTTCCTCTTTATTCACCAAAAAAGAAAGAAAAATGCTTAATTTAAGTAAATGTTAATTATTAATTAATTTAAATTATAAAAGTTAATTGAAAAGCCTCAACTGTTTTCTCTTCACCATCATAAAGTATCAAAAGAATTTATTTGTAGCAAGAACTAACTGCTATTTTATAAACTGCGACCACATTGGTAGTAAAATTATGCATTCTGTCTGACTTGGTTAAGAAATGCCAAGCACATCTCTTGAAGAATGATTGTGATCTCAAAAGAAGTTAATGCTTTCCTACTACCCACACGAATGTAAACTAATCCAGCTGAGTCGTGCTTTTAGTTGTTCAATTTTGATTTTTAAAATGCCGATAAAAGCTTTAGTTCAGTTTGAGTTTGTATTTTAAAGCTCGAGTTTTATTCGAGTTAGGCTCGTTTGAAATTAAATAGTTTTGGTTTTAGAACCACCGGATTTCAATTTTATTCCGATTTAAAACCGAAATTAGATAATTTATTTCAAGTTTTTTAAAATTTTTTTAATAGAAATTTTTAAGAACATAGTTTTTCATGATTTTAAACTGAAATCACTCATTTTAAATTAAAATTGCAAACCGAAACTGAATTTTTAGGGTCTGTTCGGTAAAATTAACTGTTTTTAGTAACTATTTTTATAAAACACTAAAAGCTAAATATGTTTGAGTAGCTTTTTATGAAATGCTAAAAGATGAATATAATTTTTTCACAAAACTCTAATGTAACCTCTAACCGTTAGTTCAAATACTATATTGCTGAACCACTTTTTAAGTACCATGTACAAACACTAAAAGCTATTGTCGAACACAATCTAAGTCATTTGTTAGACGTCACTTCAATTATACTTAAAGACAATCAAATCACTCTAGGTGGCACACGTAGGGTGTATTTCGCACAATTATCTATTTTGCAGCTGTTACTGGTTCAGTAAATTTAACTATTTGAATAACTAAATAATTGTAGCTGGTTCAGTAAATTTAACTATTTGAATAACTAAATAGTTGTTTGAGTACTTTTTATAAAATCCTTAAAAATTAAGGTCATAGGGATAACATTGATGTTTTTAAAAAATTAATTTAAAGGTTATTTTAACAAACACGGTAGAAGTTCAATCAAACGCGGTTGCCCAACACGTACTTAAGCTTCTCTTCAACCCAAAGCCACAATGTAAAAAGAATCAGACTATTAACTGGGAACGAACTCCAAGATAAGTTACCTAAATATGCTTGAATTTTTGGGGGAATTATTCGGAGATTGAATTGGAATGGATAGGAAATTGAGAGAAGAATGACAGAACCAGAAAGAGACACTGCATTTAGATTGCAAGAAAGAGAGACAGAGTGGAGGTCTTGCAGTATTCTTTTAGAGACCCCACTGGATCCAACGCTTCAACGCCGGCGCGCCCGCGTAAGCTTTTTATTATTACTATTGTTAATTTTAGAATTATGTTCGCGAGGTATTGATTGTTGATATTGCTCTCTTTTTCCCTGTGCTGCTTCTTTCGCCTTTTACTGTTACCAGATTCCTGCTTCTGTTCCCACAGGACGTGATCGCATGAGTTGATTGACGGCACAGAAATATGCTTATATTGTAAGCATTGATGATAAAATTCAGCTACGTGTTTAATCATTTATATGCATGGAGGTCTAGGTAAGCTTTTGTTCGCTTGTAAGCTATAACTTGTTCAGGTTCCATCTTCTATAAATCAATGGACATTGAGGTGCAAAATGCATTATCTGTTGTTTATGCGGTTGAAAACTTAAGAAATGAACTCAAATCTATTCACTACTTTATGAAGGATTCCGCAAATTTATACGAGGTTCTGCATTTGTTAAGTAAATAAGACTGGGAAAGAATAATCCTTGTCTTATTGTTATAAAATTAGAGTCTGAGAAGCTCGTGCAAATTAGCTAATTGACCAAAAAAATATAACCTATGATGTAAAGCAACGGGTTTCTTCAATGAAGAAACAATACGTTCACGAGGATGATGTGGGGAAAGTAATTAGAAATGAGTTAGCAACTTCAAATTAATCTCCCTGATCTTGATGTGATACATTGATGGTGCAGAGTGCTAAAAGGAGAAGAGGTGGACTAGGAGCTAATGAAAGAAAACTGTCTCAAAAACACTTATTATTTTTTGGTATTAGTGCAAACTTAGTTATGAACAAAGCAGAATGAAAATAAAGATTCATACGGTCTATCCAACCGATTTTAGATTAAGATATAGTTGTCGTTGTTATAAACTCCCTAGCATTATAATCATAAACCCAATACGATGGAGGAAATGGATCATATAGCCAAACATGACTAATTTTAGATTAAGGCTTGTAAAATTGAGTTGAGTATTGGCAGTTGATTAAAGGAAAAATGAATTAAAAGTAGGAAAAAGAAGGATGTTTCCTATCAAATATGCATTATAAGTTAATTAATTGGGTACGTTTTAGGTTTTTCAGCAATCATATCAAATATCTTATATATGAGGATTAATGTAAAGTTGCTTATTAACTCTCAATGGCTTTCTTCAATTGTCATAGCTTTGTTTCATTTATATTTGGATCCTTGGACATTGGTTACTGTGATTCTAATATTTTGATATTGTTTGAGTATTTGCCCTTAAATAAGTTCATTTACAAATTCTCTGTGTTTTACGCTTGTCCCCTCTCAGGCACACCTGTGCCTTACACCTAGGCTCCAAGAGGTTGCTTACTCCTATCCTGTGCTTTTAACAACTATGGCAAAAGGATTGGCTTCCCTCCCCTCTAGAAAAGAGAAGCCAACCTCTTATATTTAAATATAATTAGCCTTTTGACCCTTGATGTTAGGTTCTACTATTATATGTGTTAAATCAATTTTATTGTTTTGGTCATCAGCCTGATATCGGGCTTGTAATTTGTAAGGTAAGCTCAAACACAAAGAGTTGTGCCACTTAGAAAGGTGACATAGCCTGGGAGTTCTACCTCCTTGCGATTTCTTAGGGTTTTATATATTTTACTACAGCAGGATACCTTAGCGTTAAAGAAATACCTGGCTAGATTTAAAAGATCACAAGGAAATCAATGGCTTACTTTAGAGTCAATTTAAGGGATCAGTGGTTTACTTTAGACTCAGGATCTCCCAAGCTTAATATTATTGAATGTATCAGTGGCTTAGGAATGTTCTTGATTGGAGACAGCTAATTAAAATATATGATAGAGGATGGTTATAATGATTTATGACAAATGATCTGTGTGGATCGTAATCTTTTATCCTTCTAGTTCCTTGTAGATTCCATCGTGTTCCTATATTTAAGGAGTCAAATGATAGTACTCTGTATTTTGAAGCAGACAAATGGGAGGTTTTTTCAAGGAACGAGAGGTGTCAAGATTTATCAGAAAGCAAATTGATGAACACACAGATGTACCAACTCTTAGGCTTCATTTGTTCATAGACTTGTCTAGAATAAGAAGGAATAGAATAACTACTCCATGATAATAGCAGTTCCTAGCTTTAGTTCAAATTTAAATATGGAATAACTATTCTATGAAATAGTAACATTTTAACATTAAATTTAGTTGAACTTTAAATATGTAATAGATATTTTCCAAATTTTATGAAGAATGAATAATAAATATTTTATTCCTTGTTATTCTATTCTGCAAACCAAACTAGATCTTAGGATACCTTTTGAGGTGTTTTGAACATCTTTATGATGGTGTAGTTTAAACATTTTGCTTACAGTGGCCTTTTATACTTTCTTTTATCAACTATGGTAACTTCATGCATGGGCGGAGAACATTTATGAAGAATGAATAATAAATATTTTATTCATTGTTATTCTATTCTGCACCAAACTAGATCTTAGGATACCTTTTGTGGTGTTTTAAACATCTTTATGATGGTGTAGTTTAAACATTTTGCTGATGATGGCCTTTTATACTTTCTTTTATCAACTATGGTAACTTCATGCATGGGCG
>NC_143160.1:0-145773 GCF_041381405.1 Jatropha curcas | reverse complement strand
TGGCCTTTTATACTTTCTTTTATCAACTATGGTAACTTCATGCATGGGCGCTGAACAATGCTGAACAGGAAAATTTTGTCTGAGCTATCTATTTATGAACCATATTGTTACTATGGAAGCTCCTGTAGACAAATCTTTGTGATGCCTTCCCTGGAAACAAAAAATGGTGCATCCACGGCCACGAAGGTAGATGTTTCAGTTGTTTTGTAATGGATAATGGATAATTTGAGGGTGCCACTGGACTGTTTTTTGTAAGATTCAAGTGTCAATTTATGCATTTGGCCTTGTAAATATCTAAAACCTGTTACACCTTACGTGCAGATAGCCTCAAGGTACTTGAATCATATTAATAGTCACAAATGAAACATCGCAGAATATGAGACATTTAGAACACATTATAATAGTCTACTATAAGTAATGTCTGGATATCTCTATTAGTTTTTATAATATGCTTTTTAAAATCTCTCTTTTTAGCTCGGTAAAATATGGAGGAAGGAAAGTAATTGGACATTCTAAAGAAATAGAAGCCATCTGTGGTTGTTTATAGAAGATAATTTCAAGTTTTGAGTTGATTCTTCACCTCCAACTCTACCTTATCATGTCTGATCTTCTTGCTCCCCTATCAATGTGTATTAGAATTTGCAGCTAGATATTATATTGCAGCCTCATTAGTGTATGGAAACACCAGATCTAGAATTAGAATCACTTCAAACACTAGTGCCTTGTTCTTTTCCTTGAAAGGTAAGCGGCAAGTTCAGGTCACCTAAACTTGAGTTGCATTTCATTGAATAATCACCTTCTTGTTTAAATTTTTATAAGCTACTCGGATAATAAGGACAGGAAAACCATGGATTAGGGCAAGGGGTTTGGCTTATGTGTCGTGGTGTAGTTGATATGTTAAATATTGACCGAGTAATAAATATATACTAGTTGGCTATGGTGCAACTAATATGTTGACATTATTAGATGGAAAATAATGTTCTTTGCCAGAAGTTTCTTGAATCCGTTGTTGATTATGTAGAGCACCAAACAGAACTGACCTGCTTTGGGCCAGGAAATCGGGCTGATATTGCACCTGGACTTCAACACCCAAATGGATTGAACTTTACCATGCCTTCTCACTTTTTCTTTCTCGGCAGATGTGGTGTGGGATTCGCCACATTTCAACAAAGGATTCCATTCCACTAACGACGAAACAGAAATTAATCACTCACTCCCGGAGTTTGTTTTGCTTGTTGTACCATCTGGATTAGGTTGGACTTAGTTTTTTTTTTTTTTTTTTTTTTTTTTTTTTTTTTTTTTTTGAGAAGAGATGCATTCAGTTATATGCTCGTATCAACTCACTGTAGAACTGATGGCAACACTACCTATGTATTGATTTGAAAGAATAATAAGTTCCAAAAATTGCCGTTTTATCCATATTTATTTCATTTTAAATCTTTTTTTCTTGTCTATTCATCTTCGTATGGTTTACATCAAATGATACCTAAAACTTGTGCAAATAACTGACTGTAGAACAGTCAGCAAATTTCGCTGCATTTTGGGTCTTTAGCTAGCTTAATTTAACAAGAGAATGCTAGTACCAGAATTTCGAGTCTTAACTTAATTTAATAGGGGAATTATCTACAGTGGGTGTATATTTATTCTTTGTGCATTCAACTAATAATTGATTGTAATTTTATAAAACTCACTTCCATTCTTGTTTTTTCCATTGAGAAAAAAATACACAAAAACTTTGTCCAAATATCATTATTAAATGTATTAGATGTATATTATATATACTCGTGTAATTTTTTTTTTTTTTTTTGAGTAAAGTGTAAGGTAACTCTTGCTATTAAAAAAAATGATCAAATTTGTCAGGAATTTTTTATTTAAAAACAAAGTCAAATGAATGAATTTGGGAGAGAAGGGAACAAGAGGCGAACCATCAACCCCGCTCAAGACACCATATATATGTATTATAATAAAATATGGAATAGATTTATACCTTGGCTTGGCTTGGCTTGGCTTGGCTATTCATGTTTTTTAACATCGCCTGCGGGTTTGACTAGGATTAAGCTTCAGGTTGCATCCGCAAGTAACAATAAAAAATAAATATATAAAGAAATGCTTTAAATGAAACAAATGCTTTAAATGCAAGGGCAAAAAAAAAAAAAAAGGTTATGTGGGAAGGAGTTGACTAGCCTGTTTGCCTATAAAATCACACGCGTCCGCCATCCCAAAGGACCCAAACCACCAGCTGGTGATTGAACAATAGCTAGAGAAACATAACACCATAATATATATGGGTTCTGAAGGAGGGGAGAGGACGTTCACTGTATCGGTGGCCAAGAAGGAAGTGGTGGCAGCAGTGCTGCCATTGCAAGAACATTGGCTGCCACTCTCCAACCTAGACTTGCTTCTCCCTCCAGTTGATGTGGGTGTTTTCTTTTGTTATAGAAACCCATTAATGAGCATGAATTTTGGGTCCATGGTTGGTGCTCTTAAGAAAGCTTTGGCTCAAGTTCTGGTTTCCTACTACGCTTTCGCTGGTGAGGTTGTGGCGAACTCAGCGGGAGAGCCTGAGATACTACACTACAAAAAAAACGGCATTTTGCGACCGACCAATCGGTCGCAAAATGCCAAAAAATCGGTCGCTAAATTCAATTAGCGACCGATTTGCGACCGATATTTGTTGGTCGCAAATATGCTCGTCGCAAAATATTTTGCGACCGATTTTTTCGTCAGTCGCAAATTAGCGACCGATAAATCGGTCGCAAAATGGTCGCAGAAAATTCTGTCGCAAGTCGGTCGCAAATCGTAAATTTAAAATTTTTATTTGTGGTCACTAATCGGTCGCAAATCGGTCGCAAAATTGAAAAAAAATTAAAAAAAAATAAATATTATTATAAAACCATAATTTTTTCGCACCTGTGAAAATTGACATATATATATATATATATATATATATATATATATATATCACAAACGCAATTCAAAAACAATATAAAAATGTAACAAAATGTCACAAAACAAAATGACAAACTAAAAAGAACACCAATATCAAAACCAACTCAACTCCATTAAAAAAAAAAAAAAAAAAAAAGAACTAAAATCAGTGAACTTATTCAACATATATTATAGCCACCCAGAAAAATATGTTCCACTTCTACATTAATAACAGTTGCAAATACAGTGCTTTGCAGCACCATATTCCAACTCCTTATGTTGTAGCCTATAAATTAGGGTGACATGGCCCCTCTTTTTAAAAAATTGTCACCCGATGTTACTTTCATCTTCTCTTTCAATTTGCTTTTTTTTTTTTTCGGACAACATCCTTTACCTGGCTCTTCAACATGTCAATCATCTATGGCTCTCTGCACCGCTCATTATTGCTGGGTACTGCAGAACTTGGTATCTGAAGGGATTCACTAGTTCCGCAACGTTCCCAATTGCAATATCATTTTTTCTCGAAAATAATTTCCACAACTGCTCCACATACTGTCAAACAACAATTATATTGCGACATTAAACGGTCATAATTTTGGGTAACAGAAATTTATCATTAACATATGATAAATATACTACTGTGATTCATCCCTTCGTTACAATGAGTTTAGGTTGCATTACCTTATTCATGACTCTGACAAATACTCGGATGATAGCACGGTACACATTACCTTTGCCAACATATAATTAGCAAGAGAGACAACCCAATATATACAAAATGTAACAAGTGTAAAAGGTATGATTTATTATTAGCTCTTGTAACAAGTGTAAAATATCAAATGCTTGAAACTAAAAAGCAATAAGTAGACCTCATATTGGGAAGATAACAATAAAATGAAAAGTACTTCAACCTTGGAGCTACATATTTAATGGTAAACATAATTTTAATCTTTGTATCCTAAAATAGTAACTTCAAACTTGAATAAATGGTCCATTGATTAGGAAATAGTTCAACTTTAATTGGAAAGAGTTACAACTTTAACTTCAAAGTATAAGCAAATTGACACATTATTCAAACTGACTTTAAATTTGTCCATCAACTCTTTTTCTATTTTGTAACTCCTTATTTGCTGCCATTGGTAAATTACAAATAATTTTAATTTGAATATAACATATTTTCCTATTCTAAACTGCATGTTGATTATATCATGTCATTACCATGCAATGTTAGTCTTATTATTTAACGTCTTATTTTTCTCACTTGATTTATTTGTGATCCAATATCTGCATATAAAAATTAATCCTTTTGTTTGTATTTATCAAAGGGTAGAAATAGGGGATAGAAGAATTCTTCAGTACAGAGTATAATTAGCCCCTAATTAGACCCTAATAATTATTTAGTTTATTCATATTTCTTGTGCTAATTGCATGCAATTTCACTTGTAGCTAAATCTTTCAAGTCCTAAACTATTACTTCAAACATGTATCATACATAATAAGCTTTTTGAATCATCTAATATAATTGATATGGTCTTTGAATGTATGACCAGAATATAGCACTTAGCCTAAAAAAACTACTTTAATATTCACTTATATCCACTCTTATTGGTCAATATATGATACTACAAAATTTGCAAAACAATATTCACAAATAATAGGACATGGAGATCGCACTAGGATGCACAACAGGTGGTTGCTCCATTCCAATTGTCCTGTTCTATATTAGTGAATTTAAAAACATTAAAACACACTTTGATTTAACGAAAACAGACTACTATTTGGTTAAAACTTCATAATCATTTAGCGAAAATAAGTTACTATTTTCCAAACCAGATTTTCCAAATAAAAAAAATCACAACAAACAGTTTGCTACCATTTATGGTCTCCTTAACGTGTAAAGAGAAAGATGAATAAGAGTGTCTCGATCAAATAAGGCATGATAATTAAAAATAAAAAAAAAACAAAGATAAAAAATAACAATTACAGAATGATTAACAAGGAGATGTCAATCAACTTTTAATAATGAAAAAATTAAATCAAATTGTAATTACTTGTGAATCTTCACCCGATGAATGCAGCTGAATCTGAGAAGAGGATAGGATAATACAACGAAGAGAAGAGATGAAAGGGTTTTGTTGAGGTATTTTTGTTCAATTCAGCTGGGCATCTCTAAAACATGGTGTGCGTTTGGGCGCTCTAATATTTTGCCCTAAAAAATTATATGGGTAGTGGTAGATATTTAACAATTCGCCCCTAATTTAGTGCCCTGAAAAAAATCAAAAAAAAAAAAAAAAATCGCAAGACTTACCTCAACTTGTGTCCAAATAGCAATGGAGTGACCGGAGTTGCAATGGAGCAGAGATGGCGGCGACAGGCGGGCTGGAGCGGCGTCAGGATGGACTGGAGTGGCGCTGCGAAAAGAGGAGAGGAGAGGAGGAGTAGAAGAAAGAAAGAAGAAGAAAGAAGAAGGAGGGCGTCTAACATTTAAAGCCCTAAAATTTGCGACCGACTGGTCGGTCGCAAATGTCCTTAATATCGGTCGCAATTTTTTAACTCGGCAATGTCGTTTTATTTTGCAATAAAATTGCGACCGATTTGCGACTAAACCTGTCGGTCGCAAAAATCGGTTGCAAATCAGTCGCAAATCGATCTCAGAACTTATTCCTAATTTTGAAGCGCGCAATTTTGCGACGGAAAAAACGTTGTCGCAAATCGGTCGCAAATCCGTAGTACACTAGTCGCAAACTGAAAAACAAACTCGCGGAAACTTTTAGCGCTATAATTAGTGACTGTTTGTCTATAGGTCGCAATTCGGTCGTAAAATTGCGACTGATTTTAGGCGGTCGCAAAAATCGGTCGCAAATCGGGGATTTTTTTGTAGTGCTATGCAGCAACCGTGGTGTGGACTTTTATGAGGCTTTTGCAGATATTGAGCTTCAACACCTCAACTTGTATAACCCCGACCAGAGCATTGAAGCCAAACTCGTGCCCAAGAAGGAGGACGGTGTGCTTGCTGTCTAGGTTAGTGACTCTCTCACGCGTTAGTTTTCTTCTTATATATTCCCAAGGGAGAAGCCAAAAATGGAGTGTACAGTAACAAATTTCACATTTCACACGTAAACCAGCAACAGATCATCTATTATAAAATTTAACTTTCCAATCTTTCTTTTAAAATCTTTCAAATAATTATACATAAGATCAGAAATATGCCAAATTTTTTCAGTCATGTTAATGTCCTTCCTGTATTTGTTCTCATATGTATGATATGCATTCGATTGCAGTCCGCCCAACTGACACGTGTGATATATGAATTGATGTTTTATAATTTTTGCCTTTGGTTGGGTCCGAATAAAAGCAAATATTTAGTGGTCCACAACACTTTGACCCGTTTTCACGGTCAGAAAACCCATCTCGAACGAGTATTTTCTCATATTTTCCAATCTCATCCTTCGTTTTAGTCCCACGAAAGCTCTATTTCTTAAATTTTCTCACCAAGCATAACAATTTCAAAAATTGGATTTTAATTTATAATTTTCTTATAAGTTTATAATTACATAATATTTAAGTTATTTAAATTAAACTAAAGATAAAATCGAATGATGGAGCGTACTTCCACATTCACTCACACATATATACTAATTGCTAAGGTATTAATCTTTAATGCAATTAGTCCAGTGATAAAAAAAACTAAAATTAATCTTTTTGTAATTATTAAATTTTATTTAATTGATATTTTTGTATATCAATTATCTAGCTAATTGTATTAAAATAATTTATTATAATATTCTAAAAATTATATTTCATATGCAGTAAGTAAAATAATACTAATATACCAATTAATTTCCCCAAGTCATATGCGAGATTTCTAATATATTAGCACCACATGCATATTTCCTTAAAAAAAAAAATTATGCAGGCAACAAAATTAAAATGCGGCCGAATAGTATTGGGGTGCAAATTTGACCATAGGATAGCAGATGCCTACTCAGCCAACATGTTTTTGGTGTCCTGGGCAGAGATGGCTCAATCTAAAGCAATATCAGATTCAGTGGTGCCATCATTCAGGCGATCTCTTCTAAATCCTAGACGTCCTGCTTGTATCCACCCCTCCCTAGACGATATGTACGTCCCCATCTCCAAACTGCAACCTCCCAAAGACTCCGATTCTGATGATGATCACCTCATAAGTCGCATTTACTATGTTAAAGCCGACGACCTTAATAAATTACAATCGCTTGCCAGCTCCATTGGCTGCCAGAGGACCAAGCTCGAGTCTTTTAGTGCCTTGCTTTGGCAACTGGTTGCCAAGTCTGCCCAAAATGGAATGGCCAAGGTTTCAAAAATGGGCATTGTTGTGGATGGGAGGACAAGATTAGGTGATACTATGGATTCGTACTTTGGAAATGTGCTATCCATTCCTTATGGAAAAAAGAAAATTGATGAGCTGATCGCAAATCCATTAAGTTGGGTAGCAAATGAGGTGCATGATTTCCTAGAAAGTGCAGCAACGAAGGAGCATTTCTTAGGATTGATTGATTGGGTCGAGGCTCATAGACCAGAGCCAGCCTTGGCTAAGATATATGGCAGTGGTAGTGATGATGGGCCGGCTTTTGTGGTGTCATCCGGGCAGAGATTTCCAGTTTCAAAGGTGGACTTCGGATGGGGAGCGCCTTTTTTCGGGTCCTATCATTTTCCTTGGGGCGGCAACGCTGGATATGTCATGCCTATGCCGAGTCCCCTCTGCAATGGTGATTGGATAGTGTACATGCACTTACTGAAAACCCAAATACATTTGATAGAGGCTGAGAGTTCCAATTTGTTTCAGCCCTTGACTTGCGTTTATCTTAAGAATTAACCTCATTTCTTCTTTTCCATGGCTATTTTACTTGAACGTTCCAAATTCAAATGGTGAACTAATGAACGTTTGTCTTTAATTTGGTTTGGATTTTCATTTTGTTTTTATCCTTAATTTATATGCTTTATCTATTTTATCTGTTTGATTTTACTTTCCGTTAGATTAAATTTACTTATGGAATATGCTTTTTATTTAAGTTAATTAACAACGTCACATGGTTCAATCAAGATATAACAATAATCAGAATTTTTTTTTGAACTAGATAGGCATAAAAAGATAACTAACTAAAAACTTTATTCTTATATTTTGTACATCACATATGTACCCATTCCCTTGGCTCACCAAATCAGGGAATGACACATTAGGCAAGAACAAAACAGTTACTAATCCATTGACATAATTAAAACAGTTGCATACAATTTGCGGCCTATGGAGTGGTGGTTTCATCTTCAGAACAACATACTCAATGGCAGCTGCACTAAAAGAATGACCTCCCACAGTGTACGCAGCCTGGAAGAATCAAAATATATAATTCTCACAAGCATGAAAACCAGCAAGCAATCAGATATACAAAAACTAAACATCGAAAATTGTCCATAAGCAGTGATATCCATAAAACACATGTACGGTGAATTATTTAAGGGTCAAGTCAAGATTTTGGAAATCTATTTATTGACAAAAGAAACTCAGGAATGCAAAGTTCATAAAGATGTAAACATCCTCTCTATTTTAAGTGAGGAAAATTATTTAACTTAATATCTATTCTAGTCTTGATATAATGAACTGAATATTGCAGGCTTACATAGAAGCTGACTCAGATACCATGATGACTTATGATCATAAATAATAAAACAGAGTGGAAACAAAATGATTGGAAATGTTCAGTTACAAATCAAACCTTTTGCATCAAGGAAAAGAGCTTCAAGTCGCTTCTTGGAACTCCATATGCCAAGTATGCCTGCCAACCAATTAGAGAATAAAGAATCATGAAATATTTTTAGTATGTTGACAAATGGAATCCTAATTTCATCAGCTGTAGAAGAAAACTAGGTTTTAACTTAAGCAAAGAGATCTACATGCATAATAAGAGCATTGTACAAGTTCATCCAGAAAGCAAGCTTCTCATCGCATGTCAAGTGGATAGGATTCACTTTGGCCAGCTGCTCGACAAGAATCCTGTTCTCCAAAGTCCAAAAAGTATAACCAAAAGATTTGTCATATCTAATGCCAGACAACACCTCAATCAATCGATTAACCTGATCATAAGTTAATAAAAAGTAACAAGAGCATATGTTTATCAAAGTACTCAATTTATTATAACTGTTCGATCTCTCCCCCCCAACCCACAACAGGGGAAACAAAAAAAGATAGACACACAAAAGTTAGAAAATGTATGTCCTGCCCAACCTCATAGTTTAAATTAAACAAAGCATTCAGCAAGAAATTTCAGGTGAAAAAATCAGTAAAGTAAAACAATATGCAGGAAACGAATTAAACATGGAATTTTTTGGACCTTCCACAATATCTTCTAAATATTAAACAGTTATATAATTACTCATCAAACTTTTTCTTCACTTGCTAGATAAAGTGACATTCATAGAAAGAAAAGACTGGATATCATGAACTGGAATAATAATAATGCACAAGATGTGAAAAAAGAATGTTGTGACCAAATTGTATCCTCATGTCCTGGAAGCCAGCGAAAGGTAAGTCAACTTGCAACCAAAAAGAGTACATGAACATGAACTGAAAGAAAAGCTGCCTGACAGAAAGATTGCAGATAAATTCCTAGATCAGAGCTACTTACAAAATGTTTTTCATTATTTATTCTGTAGTAATAATTCTTAGCTTTTTAGATCCTCAAAAACTTTAAATTGCTTAAGAAATAAATGACACAGATCTAAACTATCAGGGTAAACAAAATATTATACCTGAAACTCCTTAATGCCCCTGAGGCATATTCTAATTGCTTCTTCCCAACTGAGATCCAAGAAACTTCAGTAGCTAACCCATAGTTTCCTATGTCTGCCCAGCTCAACTTCCCATGCACTCTGTAGGGATCAAAGACATTCTCTGAAGCCAAAACTTCAGAGTTGGACTGTATATCAACTTGGGGGCTCTGCACCCATGATGAAATCTTCGAGTGCTCAGACAATGACCACCATGATGAATTGGAAAAATGTCCTCGAGGAGATACAGGTGAGGATTGGCTTTCCAGTGCAGATGACTTTGATGGTATAGCAGAATCTGCCAGAGTCATGAATATATTCTTCATACATCTTACCATCTCCTCTGAAAGTTGATTAGGGTAATCCCAGAGGCCCTTAGTTGGTAATCCTTTTGGAATCTTCTTGAACTCTACAGGTTGAGCAGGTTTGGAGACCATCTTCACAGATGCTTTGTCATCCAAAAGTGCAATTGACTTCACTGCATGCTGACCCAAAACACCACATATTAACTGCCAACTACTCCAGCGATAATATTTCTGGAAAAGGTTCATCACACTACCCATTTGAAATTATTAATTTCTTTATAGCAAAGAAACATTCATTTCAGGTATCATAATCTTCATCTTTCAGAGTGGGAAAATAATTTTCGACTATGACTACATCCATATCATATTGCCATATCTGCTAGAACACAGGCTAAAACCATGGATTAGGGCAAGGGGTTTGGCTTATGTGTCGTGGTGTAGTTGATATGTTAAATATTGACCGAGTAATAAATATATACTAGTTGGCTATGGTGCAACTAATTTGACATTATTAGATGGAAAATAATGTTCTTTGCCAGAAGTTTCTTGAATACGTTGTTGATTATGTAGAGCACCAAACAGAACTGACCTGCTTTGGGCCAGGAAATCGGGCTGATATTGCACCTGGACTTCAACACCCAAATGGATTGAACTTTACCATGCCTTCTCACTTTTTCTTTCTCGGCAGATGTGGTGTGGGATTCTCCACATTTCAACAGAGGATTCCATTCCACTAACCACAAAACAGAAGTTAATCACTCACTCACGGAGTTTGTTTTGCTTGTTGTACCATCTGGATTAGGTTGGACTTAGTTTTTTTTTTTTTTTTAGAAGAGATGCATTCAATTATATGCTCGTATCAACTCACTGTAGAACTGATGCCTACACTACCTATGTATTGATTTGAAAGAATAATAAGTTCCAAAAATTGCCGTTTTATCCATATTTATTTCATTTTAAATCTTTTTTTCTTGTCCATTCATCTTCGTATGGTTTACATCAAATGATACTTAAAACTTGTACAAATAACTGATTGTAGAACAGTCATAGCAATTTTAGCTGCATTTTGGATCTTTAACTAGCTTAATTTAACAAGAGAATGCTAATACCAGAATTTCGAGTCTTAGCTTAATTTAACAGGGGAATTGTCTACAGCGGGTGTATATTTATTCTTTGTGCATTCAACTAATAATTGATTGTAATTTTATAAAACTCACTTCTATTCTTGTTTTTTCCATTGAGAAAAAAATACACAAAACTTTGTCCAAATATCATTATTAAATGTATTAGATGTATATTATATATACTCGTGTAATGTGTGTTTTTTTTTTTTTTTTTGTTTTTGAGGAAAGCGCAAGGTAACTCTTGCTATTAAAAAAAAATGTTAATTTGTCAGGCATTTTTTATTTAAAAACAAAGTCAAATGAATGAATTTGGGAGAGAAGGGAACAAGAGGCGAACCACCAACCCCGCTCAAGACACCATATATATGTATTATAATAAAATATGGAATAGATTTATCCCTTGGCTTGGCTTGGCTTGGCTTGGCTTGGCTATTCATGTTTTTTGACATCGCCTGCGGGTTTGACTAGTATTAAGCTTCAGGTTGCATCGCAAGTAACATTAAAAAATAAATAAATAAAGAAATGCTTTAAATGAAAAAAAAAAAAAAAAGGTTATGTGGGAAGGAGTTGACTAGCCTGTTTGCCTATAAAATCACACGCATCCGCCATCCCAGAGGACCCAAACCACCAGCTGGTGATTGAACAATATATAGCTAGAGAAACATAACACCATAATATATATGGGTTCTGAAGGAGGGGAGAGGACGTTCACTGTATCGGTGGCCAAGAAGGAAGTGGTGGCAGCAGTGCTGCCATTGCAAGAACATTGGCTGCCACTCTCCAACCTAGACTTGCTTCTCCCTCCAGTTGATGTGGGTGTTTTCTTTTGTTATAGAAACCCATTAATAAGCATGAATTTTGGGTCCATGGTTGGTTCTCTTAAGAAAGCTTTGGCTCAAGTTCTGGTTTCCTACTACGCTTTCGCTGGTGAAGTTGTGGCGAACTCAGCGGGAGAGCCTGAGATCCTATGCAGCAACCGTGGTGTGGACTTTTATGAGGCTTTTGCAGATATTGAGCTTCAACACCTCAACTTGTATAACCCCGACCAGAGCATTGAAGCCAAACTCGTGCCCAAGAAGGAGGACGGTGTGCTTGCTGTCCAGGTTAGTGACTCTCTCACGCGTTAGTTTTCTTCTTATATATTCCCAAGGGAGAAGCCAAAAATGGAGTGTACAGTAACAAATTTCACATTTCACACGTAAACCAGCAACAGAACATCTATTATAAAATTTAACTTTCCAATCTTTCTTTTAAAATCTTTCAAATAAATTATACATAAGATCAGAAATATGCCAAATTTTTTCAGTCATGTTAATGTCCTTCCTGTATTTGTTCTCATATGTATGATATGCATTCGATTGCAGTCCGCCCAACTGACACGTGTGATATATGAATTGATGTTTTATAATTTTTGCCTTTGGTTGGGTCCGAATAAAAACAAATATTTAGTGGCCGACAACATTTTGACCCGTTTTCACTATCAGAAAACCCATCTCGAACGAGTATTTTCTCATATTTTCCAATCTCATCCTTCATTTTAGTCCCACGAAACCTCTATTTCTTAAATTTTCTCACCAAGCATAACAATTTCAAAAATTGGATTTTAATTTATAATTTTCTTATAAGTTTATAATTACATAATATTTAAGTTATTTAAATTAAACTAAATATAAAATCGAATGATGGAGCTTACTTCCACGTTCACTCGCCCGTATATACTAATTGTTAAGGTATTAATCTTTAATGCAATTAGTCTAGTGATAAAAAAAAAAAACTAAAATTAATCTTTTTGTAATTATTAAATTTTATTTAATTGATATTTTTGTGTATCAATTATCTAGCTAATTGTATTAAAATAATTTATTATAATATTCTAAAAATTATATTTCATATGCAGTAAGTAAAATAATACTAATATACCAATTAATTTCCCCAAGTCATATTCGAGATTTCTAATATATTAGCACCACATGTATATTTCCTTAAAAAAAAAAAAAATTATGCAGGCAACAAAATTAAAATGCGGCGGAATAGTATTGGGGTGCACATTTGACCATAGGATAGCAGATGCCTACTCAGCCAACATGTTTGTGGTGTCCTGGGCAGAGATGGCTCAATCTAAAGCAATATCTGATTCAGTGGTGCCATCATTCAGGCGATCTCTTCTAAATCCTAGACGTCCTGCTTGTATCCACCCCTCCCTAGACGATATGTACATCCCCATCTCCAAACTGCAACCTCCCAAAGACTCCGATTCTGATGATGATCACCTCATAAGTCGCATTTACTATGTTAAAGCCGACAGCCTTAATAAATTACAATCGCTTGCCAGCTCCATTGGCTGCCAGAGGACCAAGCTAGAGTCTTTTAGTGCCTTGCTTTGGCAACTGGTTGCCAAATCTGCCAAAAATGGAATGGCCAAGGTTTCAAAAATGGGCATTGTTGTGGATGGGAGGACAAGATTAGGTGATACTATGGATTCATACTTCGGAAATGTGCTATCCATTCCTTATGGAAAAAAGAAAATTGATGAGCTGATCGCAAATCCATTAAGTTGGGTAGCAAATGAGGTGCATGATTTCCTAGAAAGTGCAGCAACGAAGGAGCATTTCTTAGGATTGATTGATTGGGTCGAGGCTCATAGACCAGAGCCAGCCTTGGCTAAGATATATGGCAGTGGTAGTGATGATGGGCCGGCTTTTGTGGTGTCATCCGGGCAGAGATTTCCAGTTTCAAAGGTGGACTTCGGATGGGGAGCGCCTTTTTTCGGGTCCTATCATTTTCCTTGGGGCGGCAACGCTGGATATGTCATGCCTATGCCGAGTCCCCTCTGCAATGGTGATTGGATAGTGTACATGCACTTACTGAAAACCCAAATACACTTGATAGAGGCTGAGAGTTCCAATTTGTTTCAGCCCTTGACTTGCGTTTATCTTAAGAATTAACCTCATTTCTTCTTTTCCATGTCTATTTTACTTGAACGTTCCAAATTCAAATGGTGAACTAATGAACGTTTGTCTTTAATTTGGTTTGGATTTTCATTTTGTTTTTATCCTTAATTTATATGCTTTATCTATTTATCTGTTTGATTTTACTTTCTGTTAGAATAAATTTACTTATGGAATATGCTTTTTATTTAAGTTAATTAACAACATCACATGGTTCAATCAAGATATAACAATAATCAGAATTTTTTTTTTGAACTAGATAGACATAAAAAGATATCTAACTAAAAACTTTATTCTTATATTTTATATACCACAACGTATGTACCCTTCCCTTATCTCACCAAATTAATGAAAACAACTGTGGTCGATGTGATTCAAATTTGAAATATTTCGCTTCTCATATAAGTGAGAAGACCGATTAAACCACTATGTAGATGTATTTATACACAAATTATTTAGTTTTTACGAAAAAAATATAAATATGAACTTGAATAAAAGAATATATATATATATTCTTAAAGCAGGTGTTGAATATTGATTTGGAAAAAATTAAATGTCAGCTGAACCAACTAAATGATAAGGGGAAAAACCAATTGGGCCAATCATTTTGGAGCGGGTGTATTAGTTTCGCCAAACCGCAAAGAGCCAAAATGATAGTATTGTATTTATTGATTCATCGATAAGCTAACCACACGCACTATCAAATGCCTTTTCTTCTTTTTACGGCAGTCAATATTATATTAATACGCATGAGGGAGAAGGGGAAGCATCTCCTTCACTTACCAACCCTCCTCTCCTCATAGAAAAAAAAAAAAAAAAAAGTAAATTAGTTAAATGTGAAAAGGTCGTTAATTAGTAACCAAATGTAGATAAGTTTGGCACCTTTGTTAGTTAGTATTTTTTGGAACATTGTATTGAAGGTTAGGTGACTTTTAACAACATCAGTTCAGTTGAACAACTCTTTTCTTTTCTTTTATAAATTATACAATAATGTATTTGGCTTGCTTTCATGGATCACGATGCCTTTTATATATTACATTATCTTGATATTTATATTATTTTGTAAATAAGAAAGATTGGAAGGCTTAGGTAGGCAATAGTTTATTTATATTTTAGTCAATTAAATGTAGTCTAATCAGTTTTTTAAGTTTTTTAAATTGAGAAATTTTAAATTGGATTACGTTTCACCAGTTTGACGAGCCAAATAGAGAAATTATTCTTACATAATCAAACACCATCATCATCATTAATTATTATTATTATTATTATTATTATTATTATTATTGTTGCCTATCAAGAGGAGTAAACCAGAATGCATTTTCAAGTGGAAGTGCAAGTTGGTATATTTTTATATTCCTTTCAGTCATCAAATGCTTAATAAGACTAATTTGATGAGGGCTTATATAATATAGGGCACTCCACGTACCAAGACCAAGTCCAAGTGCATTTTTCAGTTGACTTTGTTTTTAATATATATAGTGCATTTTAGATTTTTCAATCCTAAACATCAATAATATCCGATGGTCAAGGCTTAAAAGTCGGATAATTCTTATTACCTACCCCTGACTGACAGTAGTTAGTGCAGGCAATTTATAATTTTTTAAAATTTCAAACCAATCCATAAATAAAACAACTAATAAGAATCTTACTTCTGCTAGCTTATATTGTATCCTTGCCAACCCATCTAAATTGAAAATCCATAGCTTATGGTGTATTATTTTGTCAATGTATGATTACTTATTTTGTCAATGTATTAATCCATAGTTTCAGTTCAGATCAGAGGGACGGTATACCAACCCACCATTAAGCACTCCACTCATCAATTTATGTGAGAGTATATTTGACTGTTTAGTCAAAATCCCACTTCAGCTGTCTGCTTCGTTTTGGAGGAAAATTGAAATTCTCAGTGGCATGAATAAACTAATTATGTCGATTATAAATGGAAAAGAACTACATTGGAGGCTGTTTATCACAGTAGTCGAAGCAAATGAACTACTTACATATATAATGAATGATCTTACAGGGCAGTACTACCGCTACCATTTCTGTACTGTCATGTAATATGATGCCTTAAAATCTAGGGCTTATTAACATTTGGCTATTGTTCCTCGATTCATATAAATTAATTGAGCATTGGCCACTCTGCATCTCATCAACAATTCCCTATCTTACTATATGTTCAGTAACATCCCCATTTAAAAAGATTAGTAATCAGTATGTCAACTTCCTTTTTCTGTTAATAAAATGTACAACACAAATGAAGGGGCACGACAGGTCTACAGGTTAAAGACCAAAACTGCCACCATCCTTTTATCATTTTCAGGGAGGCTAAACCTAGTTTTGAAAACCTAACATGACATGAATTTTGAATCGAGCAATCCAGATCCAGTCTGAGTTACTTTGGGAGTCAAAATTTAGAATCAACACGCATCGTCAAGCTGAGAATTTCTCAGGCATGAAAAGGTATCGGAAACGAGAATCAAATGGAAGAATGCCACAATTGCGAGAACCAAGCAGACTTTGCCGCCTCTGTGAAATGCATTGCTCAACAAACGCAGCCTGATTGGATGGAAGGTAATGTGATATCCAAACAGCCAAATTTGAATCATCAATTAAGCCTTTGGCAAAACAGTGTAGCATCTTCGGCACCAATAACTTCCCTTTGTTGCTAACTCCAACCGAAGCTCTTATGAAATCATGCTGGGCTTCTTCAAGCTCTTCCCTCACATTCTTGGCAGTGTAGACTCTTACCTGCATTTTACATTCAGTAAGATATTCAATTCACAAACCACACTGAGTCTGGATCATTGTTTCTACAAACAAAATATTCCTCTGACATAATAGCAACACAAGTATTATTACCGCAGGTGATGAGTACGTGCCACAGCTAAGAGCAAATGTTATAAGTGGTTCATATGTGTCTACTGCAGACTTCCGCTGTTCCCCAGATAACTTCTGCTTGTGAAGGGCTAGAAGCAAAGCCTAACAATAGCGTTCACTAGTAGTGTTAATCAGGGAATGACACATTAGGGGAGAACAAAACAGTTACTAATCCATTGACATAATTAAAACAGTTGCATACAATTTGCGGCCTATGGAGTGGTGGTTTCATCTTCAGAACAACATACTCGATGGCAGCTGCACTAAAAGAATGACCTCCCACAGTGTACGCAGCCTGGAAGAATCAAAATATATAATTCTCACAAGCATGAAAACCAGCAAGCAATCAGATATACAAAAACTAAACATCGAAAATTGTCCATAAGCAGTGATATCCATAAAACACATGTACGGTGAATTATTTAAGGGTCAAGTCAAGATTTTGGAAATCTATTTATTGACAAAAGAAACTCAGGAATGCAAAGTTCATAAAGAAGTAAACATCCTCTCTATTTTAAGTGAGGAAAATTATTTAACTTAATATCTATTCTAGTCTTGATATAATGAACTGAATATTGCAGGCTTACATAGAAGCTGACTCTGATACCATGATGACTTATGATCATAAATAATAAAACAGAGTGGAAACAAAATGATTGGAAATGTTCAGTTACAAATCAAACCTTTTGCATCAAGGAAAAGAGCTTCAAGTCGCTTCTTGGAACTCCATATGCCAAGTATGCCTGCCAACCAATTAGAGAATAAAGAATCATGAAATACTTTTAGTATGTTGACAAATGGAATCCTAATTTCATCAGCTGTAGAAGAAAACTAGGTTTTAACTTAAGCAAAGAGATCTACATGCATAATAAGAGCATTGTACAAGTTCATCCAGAAAGCAAGCTTCTCATCGCATGTCAAGTGGATAGGATTCACTTTGGCCAGCTGCTCGACAAGAATCCTGTTCTCCAAAGTCCAAAAAGTATAACCAAAAGATTTGTCATATCAAATGCCAGACAACACCTAAATCAATCGATTAACTTGATCATAAGTTAATAAAAAGTAACAAGAGCATATGTTTATCAAAGTACTCAATTTATTATAATTGTTCCATCTCTCCCCCCCAACCCACAACAGGGGAAACAGAAAAAGATAGACACACAAAAGTTAGAAAATGTATGTCCTGCCCAACCTCATAGTTTAAATTAAACAAAGCATTCAGCAAGAAATTTCAGGTGAAAAAATCAGTAAAGTAAAACAATATGCAGGAAAAGAATTAAACATGGAATTTTTTGGACCTTCCACAATATCTTCTAATTATTAAACAGTTATATAATTACTCATCAAACTTTTTCTTCACTTGCTAGATAAAGTGACATTCATAGAAAGAAAAGACTGGATATCATGAACTGGAATAATAATAATGCACAAGATGTGAAAAAAGAATGTTGTGACCAAATTGTATCCTCATGTGCTGGAAGCCAGCGAAAGGTAAGTCAACTCGCAACCAAAAAGAGTACATGAACATGAACTGAAAGAAAAGCTACCTGACAGAAAGATTGCAGATAAATTCCTAGATCAGAGCTACTTACAAAATGTTTTTCATTATTTATTCTGTAGTAATAATTCTTAGCTTTTTAGATCCTCAAAAACTTTAAATTGCTTAAGAAATAAATGACACAGATCTAAACTATAAGGGTAAACAAAATATTATACCTGAAACTCCTTAATGCCCCTGAGGCATATTCTAATTGCTTCTTCCCAACTGACATCCAAGAAACTTCAGTAGCTAACCCATAGTTTCCTATGTCTGCCCAGCTCAACTTCCCATGCACTCTGTAGGGATCAAAGACATTCTCTGAAGCCAACACTTCAGAGTTGGACTGTATATCAACTTGGGGGCTCTGCACCCATGATGAAATCTTCGAGCGCTCAGACAATGACCACCATGATGAATTGGAAAAATGTCCTTGAGGAGATACAGGTGAGGATTGGCTTTCCAGTGCAGATGACTTTGATGGTATAGCAGAATCTGCCAGAGTCATGAATATATTCTTCATACATCTTACCATCTCCTCTGAAAGTTGATTAGGGTAATCCCAGAGGCCCTTAGTTGGTAATCCTTTTGGAATCTTCTTGAACTCTACAGGTTGAGCAGGTTTGGAGACCATCTTCACAGATACTTTGTCATCCAAAAGTGCAATTGACTTCACTGCATGCTGACCCAAAACACCACATATTAACTGCCAACTACTCCAGCGATAATATTTCTGGAAAAGGTTCATCACACTACCCATTTGAAATTATTAATTTCTTTATAGCAAAGAAACATTCATTTCAGGTATCATAATCTTCATCTTTCAGAGTGGGAAAATGATTTTCGACTATGACTACATCCATATCATATTGGCATATCTGCTAGAACACAGGCTAAATAAATGTGGAAGTCTGAAGCAAACAACTCACTTCAACCTGAGACAAGGATGGAACCAAACAACTACTCCAAATCTAACGGATGAGGTTGAGGGTAGCATATATTGGACATAACAGGCACTGTTAGACCAAACAGATCAGGACCACCATGACCATAACAAGTAAATCATGAATGGCAATTTTTCCTGTCAGAACAGCAGAACTATACGAAAAGGTCTCACTAGGTAATTACCTAGCTCAAGAAGCTTCTAGAGTCTGGCTCTTTCAGAAAAATCATTTATAAGCCCCAAGCCCCATTACAACTCTCAAGATGAGTGCTTCTCTTCACTTATTGATGCTCTGCCAGAATCACCTCAGAACTCTTACAAAACCCTGGGAATGTGCTCAGACCCCTTCTGGCTTCATTCTGATCTTCCTTCATTAAATTGCATAATAAACTATTTTCTAAATTGCTTTGTAATATAAGTCATCCTAAAAACCCAACTAGGAATTACACATCAACTAATCATGATAAATTAAACACCATTTGCATTTATGCGAACAACCTCAGAATTAATAGTCAAAAGCACAGACAAATGATACCTTGAATGACTAGAAAACCAGCGGACAAAATAAATAAATGAAAATTAACTTACCCAAATAAGCTAAAGCTAAAACAACAACACAAATCTCTACTAGTGGTGCTCCATTTGTGACTTCTTTAGACAATTAGGTTATCGAGTCCGATCACACATTTTCCAATATGACAAACCAACAAAAAGTTCCATTGGAATCACCCCATTAGTATCTCCCTATGAACAAACAGAAAATTTCTGTGGGACCTAGTAGCGTTACACTCTGATTCTAACTTTTTGCTAAAAAATTGTCACATGATTTAGGTAATGGCCGTTTCATTCAAATACTGTATATACCAGAAAATTTTCACCTTTTGTCAAGGGAGTATGAAAACCAAACAAAACCACTGCCTACTTAAAACAAGGAAACAGTGGCAAACTGCTCTAAGGCTGGTGCTTTATCAGTACACCAAGCTACGTCTGCCATCAAGAATAAAATAACAGAGGTATACAGGTAAAAGGAATCCAGAAAGATACCTCTATTTCTGATTGTGTACAAGATGTTTCGGAGCTAGATTCAAAAGGGTGGTCTTCACCAGAGATATCCTCATAAGAGTGATGCAGTGCAGAATTAGAATGCTTCCAACACCTCAAAGAAGATGAAATCTGGAAAGTTAGAAAAGGTCACACTATGCACAAACTTTTGACTAAGAAAATATAATATTTTCATCATACACTAAGGCGTGAAATATTTAGCTAAATACCTGCCACTAAATAAATACTAATACAAGAAAATAAAAGGCATACGCACATAGGAGGTGAAATAATGTGTTTGGATCACAGAATTTTCATAATGGTATGAGAGTGGCACTTCATTTTAGGTTTTGTAACTGCCATTGTTGAAATAATACATCCTCAAATCCTTGCAATGTTAAAATTTGATCAAATCAATAAAATCCCTGAAGCTTAAATTTTCATGGTTTTGGGTCTAAATTTTGCTTCTGCTAATGCTTATCTCTGGAAATTGTCTGGGAACATTAGGCAGCGTTAAAATGTAAAATTATGATCAGGGACAAAAGAAGAGGAAAACCACCAATTCTTGTGCACTAAAAAGTGAAAGAAATACTTAAAATGTTGATTAACATAATATAGGGAGAGTAGAATTAACAACTAACAACCAACACCAGTGCAAAATGAGAGCAATGTTAACTTCATATGTTTTATATGAAACCATGTTGGGCAGAAACTGAACAATATAAAACTAGCCCAAAGGAAGATAAAAAGATAAGTTTCTTAACAAGTCAGGAGAAACAATGTGTCCAAAGAAAAATATTAATTACCGCTTCTTTTGGAGTTTCAGGGGAGTAAACAAATGCAGACTGAGAAGCTGAATGCCTCAAACGATATTCTGTAAGCCTCCGCTCATTCCTTTCCTGACTAAGTTGGAAATGCAAAGAGATAATTTCTTGTTCAAGTTTTGAAATTGTGACTTCCAGCACTGAAATAGTGGATAGAAGCTCCTGTGCCTGAAGGAACATAAGATAGAGGTATTCAGAATAATTGCAAACTCCTAATAGAAACCCTGACCATAAATGCAACAGAAACCACGGTTTGTTGCCAACAAACAAAAAGCAATATGATCTGTAATGGTTCCTGTTAAAATATCAAGTGCGTAAAGAACTAACAAAGTTAACAGCGTTTCTAGTAAAAATTTTAACAGTTAAGACCTATACTTTTATCTACCACATGCAATGTACTTATCACTTTGCCACAGTTGCCAAAACCCTAGAATTAATGTGTACATGCAAGTGCTTGGACACTGCTCAATCACTTTCAACAGTTCTCCATTGTTAAGTGGTTTGTACTGCGTAGCTTGTGTGAAGAAGGGACCACTTTGACCGGGGATAGAGGGGGGAAGGGACTGGGAATTTGTGGGGACCCTGCTTTACGCAATATTTAATGATGAATAGTGAAAGGCATATTGTACAAAAGTTAAAGGATAGTAAATTGGGTTCTATTCTAGGGGATATTTACGAAGAGCACTGCAAAAATCAAACAATTTCATATGTATGGATTACCAGCAAAGCTCATAGAATAAAGCTTTGAAAGTGTTAAAAAGTAAAAACAGATAATGGCTCTAAGCTTCTAATGTTGGAGGAGGAAGGGTGTCCATGTCTATAAAACACAAGATCATATTTATTTAATTCCTACTTTGAGGAAGCTTATAAAACTCAATCGCAACGGGTCATGTTCACAAGCAGCTAAGAAAGGACTTAAGGATCTGTTTGCTAATCTTTCGCTGCCAGCATATGGAAACTTTATCAAAGGATTCAGAATTCTCCAGGAGTTGGGAAGCAAGCAGACAAGTATATTAAGTACACTGTGGATATCAAGGTAATCAAAGTATATTAGCTGAATCAATTTGGCCACAGGAGAAAAAGTATCAGAGTAATCAAGGCCATAAATCTGAGAATAGCCCTTAGCAACTAATCGAGCCTTGAGACGGGCAACAGATCCATCAGGATTCATTTTAACTGTGAAAACCCATTTACAACCAATAGCTTTCTTACCTGTCGGGAGAGGCACAAGATTCCAAGTACCATTTGTATCTAAGGCAGCCATCTCTTCTTTCATTGTTACACACCAACCAAGAAGGGACAAAGCTTGGACAATAGTTTTGGGGGATAGAGACAGGGTCTAGATTACTTACAAAACAACGAGATAAAGGAGAAAGATGATCATAACTAACAAAAGAAGAAATAGGATAGGTACACGTGCGTTTACCTTTTCGAAGAGCAATGGGAAGGTCAAGGTCTGACGGAGCAGTGGATGGCACAGGCTCAGGTTGAGTGGAGGGAACCAAATCTTTTGTTGAAGCGGTAGATAGGGGAAGTGAGTCAAGAGTTCCTGGTCTCCTGGAATAAACCTGTTCAAAATGAGGGCGGACAGATGCTGGTGCAGGAGGGGGAACAGGAGGAGTAGACGCTGTAGCAGGAGCAGATCCAAGTTCAGGAACAGGAACAAGAGCAGGAGCAGGAGAGCTAGGAAATTGTTGGATAGCGTAGACTAAAAACTCATCATCCTCCCCCTCACTCTTATATATAGGAGAAGGAAAAAATGAAGTATTTTCAAAAAATGTGACATCGACAGAAAAAAGATAACGGTCAAGATCAGAAGAGAAACAACGATATCCCTTTTGATGCCGAGAATACCCAATGAAAATACAACGAAGGGATTTTGGATCTAATTTGGAAACCTAGGGACGAACATCACGAACAAAACAAGTACAACAAAAAATACGAGGTTCAATAGGGAATAAAAGTTTAGAAGGAAACAAGACACTATAAGGAATTGCACCATTAAGCACAGAAGAAGGCATGTGATTAATCAAAAAACCTGCAGTAGAGATAGCATCCGCCCAAAAATGTATAGGGACCTTCATTTGAAATAGGAGTGCCCTAGCAACCTCAAGAAGATGTCGATTTTTTATTTCTGCAACCCCATTTTGAGAAGGAGTATCAACACAAAATGTTTGATGAAAAATACCATTCTGGGACATATAAGATTGGAAGGAACTAGATAAACATTCTTTAGCATTGTCACTTTGCAATGTGCGAATAGAGGTATTAAATTGATTTTTAATCTCAGCACAAAAGGAACAGAAAATAGAGAATATCTCAGAACGATTTTTCATTAAAAATAACCAAGTAACACGAGAATAATCATCCACAAAAGTTACGAAATATCGAAAGCCAGTTGTAGAAATAACAGGACATGGACCCCAAACATCAGAATGGACTAACTCAAAAGGGGATGAAGCCCGTTTATTGACTCGAGGAACTAAAGGTAAACGATGATGTTTGGCAAATTGGCAGGATTCACATTCTAAAATCGATAAAGACTGAAACTGCAGACACAATTTCTTTAAAGTAGTCAATGAAGGATGACCCAAACGACAATGCACGTCAAGAGGAGAGAGAGCACCAATACAAGCCAAAGATGACGAAACTTGTTCATCCAGAAGATAAAGGCCACCAAACTCACGTCCTTTACCAATAATCCGCTTCGTCAAAAGATCCTGAAACACACAATAGGTAGGATAAAATTTAACACAATAATTCAGTAGACGAGTAATTTTGCTACAGATAATAGATTGAATGAAAAACGAGGCAAAAAAAAAAAGAAGAAGACAACAAAAGAGATGGGATGGGATTGGCGGTGCCAATACACTTGACAGAAGACGTGGACCCATCAGCTACAGTAATATGACGATTAAATTGTTCAGGTTCTTTAACTAAGGATAAGAGACTAGGGTTACCTGTCATATGATCTGTGCAACCAGAATCAATGACCCACTCTGATGAGGTAGACATAAGACATGTAGTAGAAGTACCTGAATTGGCAGCAGCAGTAATTGAGGAATCAGTAGACTTAGAAGAACGGCATCTAGAGAGCTCAGCATACTCCGCAGCAGAAAGTGTTACAGTGTTCTCAAAAGAAGTAACTGCAGAATCTTGAGTAGCCGTATTTGCCCGTGGGGGCTTATTTAGTAGTTTCTTACAATACCGTTTAGTGTGACCAGGTTCATGGCAATAACGACAGATAAGAATGCTTGCCTCCTGATTAATTGGTCCATTATTACGCTTATGTCCTCCTCTTCCTCTGTTTCCTAGTTGTCTAACCATTTGATTACGACTCACAAGAGCACTATTATCATAAGGGGAAGGGTATGAGAACCTTCAGTTCGTAGTAATCTAGCAAAAGTATCCTGAAGAGAGGTAACGTCACTGCCTGAAAGAACCTGTGATTTGGCAGTTTCAAAAGTCGGAGCAAGACCTGCAAGAAAACTCATTACAGCCATTTGTTTTCGCTGAGTCTGTTGAACCTTAATATCGGGGCTAAATGGCAATAAAACATTAAGTTCCTCATAAATCTTCCTAAATTCCATGAAATAAGCTGTGAGAGGCTTATCTTGCTGGTCGGCCCGATAAAATCCTTTGCAGACCTCGTACATACGGGATAGATTATCTTTTCCCGAGTACAAAAATTCAAGATAATCCATCAGTTCCTTAACAAACTCACAATGATTAATTAAACCAATTACCTCACTGTCAATTGAATTCTGAAGCTGTAAAAATAATCGAGCATCCTCTCTAAGCCAGATTTGCCTAGCAGCTCCTTCAGGTGGATCATTAGTCAAGTGGTCATTCTTATCCAAACTACGAAAATATATACGAACTGTTTTACTCCATGCCAGAAAATTGAAGCCAGGAAGTTTGTGTTCCGTTAATTTATTCAGTAATGACACCACATCAGTGATGACAGGTTTTGATTCGGAAGTCCCCGGTGGAGTAGTCGTCATGATTTGTGATGAAACGCTCAAAAACAAATGTAGTACAGCAAAAGAAAACTACGATTCTTGGTAACTTGATAGTAGAATAGCAAATAGATAGCAACGCAATATAAATTCACAAATTCAGACAGTACCCGGCAAGGCGACAGCAAAGGTGCAGCACAAAAAACACCACAAAAGTCAAAGAGAGCCGACGCAACACACTGGGTTGCACTGTATTGGCAGAATCGACGCCGGAAACTGAGAGCTGGTGACAGGAGATGGCCGGACGCGCCCTCACGCGTTAGCGCGTAAAGAAGGGCAGAAACTTGAAGTGGCGCATGAAGCCCACCCTTGAGGATTCCGGTGACCGGATTTGGAGGGAGAGCCGAACGGCGGCCTGTCCTTCTTCCTTAGGTGGCGGTGAGACAACAACACTAGCCTATGTGGGTGACCTAGACTGGCAGTCACCAAAAAGACCCTCTGCCTGTAGTTTCAACGCAAAAAAGAGCAGAGAAAAAAAAAAAAAAATAACAAGCCAGGGGGCTCTGATACCATGTAGAAGTATGTGCAAAATTATTGTTGTATTATTTTCATCAATAGGGTCACATAAATATACACACATATACAGGATACTATAAACCTATTAGGAATCTAACTCCTAACAGAACTCTATTTACAACTAGTCCTTAACAAGTATCACCCTCATTTACTGGATTTTTCAACGGAGTTTGAATCATTTTATTTTGCTTTCTTAATTGTGAATAAGAGTTATGGATAGGTACCATGACCAATTAGGTTGCTATATATCCTACTGCTAAGATGAATTATACTTTTTCATATATGATCATTGATATTGTACAATTGGATATAGTTACAAAAAGATTAGTTTACAAGTTATCATAGGGTTCTTGTGGATTAAGTAACAACCAGCTACAAAGATTAGAAACCCATCCAAGCGACCAAGTTCTGAACCCATACAAGTTACCAATTCCTCAAGTCTAAGAGAATAAAATTGATATATGATAGAATATATTGCGGAATAAAATATGTTCCTGTATTATGGAAAGACGAGAACACCTTGCTCAAAGTTAATTAAGTGGATCAGGATCTCTGAATAAACAATTAATGCTGTGTGTGGTTTTATATTTTCAGGGCATTTTGCAGCTGGGAAACAACATGAGAAATAAGTGGTCAATTGTGATAAATTTTTTTTGCCCTTGCCCCCCCCCCCAAAAAAAAAACCCCCAAGGAAAAATATCTTGGCTTCATCATTGACTGTGACAGTAATTGGTTATAGTTTTGGCGACAGTAATTTGTTTGCCTGAGCACTTTTTAACATATAACAAACACAATAGTAAAAGTTCCTTAAAAAAAAAAAAAAAGGAAGAAAAGAGTAGCAACATACATGGTGTGGAAAGCATGATGCAGTCGATAATTTTACAGCATTTTTTCCAATAGCATCTTCCAGAACAGCATGCATTGCCATCTCTTCTTGCAACTGCTGATGCAGTCTTTGTACCTGGTGCAGAAGCACATTCTTAAGGATTGGGTACTCCAAATACATTCTAGAATAACATTTCTGAGATCATGAAAATTAAGATGCTTATTCACAGACAACTAATGGCCAACTGAAGCAACTGAAGCTGGCAGACTATATTCTTTTAAGCAAGTATTCAAGCATTAACAATTCAACATCAATGCTCCATTTCATAGGGTGGTAGAGAATACTCCATCATAATAAGGGACAAATAGCCAGACCGAATCTGGTCCCAATGTCAAAAGAAAGAGCCGTATCTAACCATACGATTTTACACTTCTCAACAAATATAATCTGTTTCGTGATTCTAAGTGGGTATTCTATTCTAAGTAATGAAGAACTTATTATTCTTAATTCGCACAAAAAGTGTTCTCTGCGTCTCCATGCTAGTCTTACTTTAGTGATATATGTGATTGACGACGAGCACTTTGCTGCATGCAAATCCATAAGATATACAAAATAGACACCGAAATTCCACATAAACAAAATCACAACCACAAGGCTTCCAGCATGAGATAACTTACATCCTGTTCTAGTTGGATTCTGTAAGGAAAAGAACTGCTGCTTTTAATGGATGATCCAAAACTGCTAGCCCCATTAATGATATTGTTCACCTGAAAATCACCACACTTATTATCATTGTGAACAGTTATTTGATCATGGAGGTAGATTCAGTCAATGTGCACTAAACATAACAACTTAAAATGTCTTAGACAAAATTATCAACTTCACAAAATATTATTGAAAGCTTACTGTTCTGGTAAAAACTAGCCCATGGTTTCGTGAAAAAGAGACAAGAAACCTGGAGGGATTCTACCGTTGTAGTTAATATCAGCTTTTTCCAGTTCAATATAAGCACTTCAATTGGAATCCTACTAATGGACTAGGAAGTAATTATTTCTATTGACAACGCCCGTTACCACATAGGAGCCTCGATATTGAAGAAATCACTGACAAAAAATTGAAGTTCGGATGGGCCAAAAATAGATGACAAAACTAATTCACACCAACATAAGCAGCAAATAATCCCCAAAATCCAAATTGAACAGTTTGTTCTTCTGCATTATTGACATCGGCATGCGTAAAGGCAAGAATCAAATTCAACCTCGCCACTGTCCGAAAGGCAGATGAGAAGCCCATTACTACTGACCTCTAACGGAGATTCATTGCTCCGAAGCTCATCACCGAGATCTAACTGAGTTTCTGAATCACCATAAGTCAAACTAGAATGCGAAAAATTGCAGGTACAATCACCTCTGTAGAAAATGCCGTTAACAATAAAAGAAAGCATTAGCAAAAGAAGCAACCAAAGCTCCATTTATATAACTGTAGAAGAGAAACAGGCAAAAGGGAGCGCTCTTACCGGCTCAAGGCAAGCTGAACTCCTGGAGAGTCGCACATCCTATTTTCATGGGGATTTGGCTTTTATCACAAAAAGCATACCCTGAAAGTCATCAACCACTTTTGCTGCTGCTCCCAGAAACTGTTATGTCCATGTAGAACAAGCATCGTTACAACCTACAAATTCACTCAGAGATAAATGATTTCAAAATTAAATTGGGAAATCTAAATGAATAGTTTTTGTCTGTAATAATGAGTATGATAACATGAAAGACGGGGGATAACAAGGCAGAATTAGAGAAGAACTGTGCCACCTGTGATGTAATGAGGACAAACATAATAATGAATGCTACAGGTACCAGTCATTTTCAGCACAACCATAGAAAAAAAAAAAAAAAAAGGAAGAAGAAGAAATAAACAACAAGGAGAGTGAACTTAAAGCAGTTTCTCTTGCAGTAGAAGACCCTACCAGCACAACTGGAAAATGAAGTCCCAAAAATGGAAAAGGAAAATGATCAAATAGCATTTTCACAACATGATAATCAGAGGACTAGATTTTTATTTTCTTTTCGGAAAAAAAAGGTAATTCTGCAACTTTTGAGGAAATGATTGTCCAAAAAGAGAAAGGAGATTAATAAATAACATGAAAGACTTTTCCCGTAACCGTTGAAAAGCAAAGCACCGTTCAGAAAGGGGAAATAGAGAGAAGGGGAACGTGTAACACTCATGGAAGACAAAAAGTGGTAAGCAAGAGGGCCAGCAGTTCGCAGAAGCCTTTAGAAGTTGTGGTTAGGGAGACGGCGAAATCGGCAAACTTTTGCACACCTTTATTTCCTTGTTTGGTTCTCCTTTTATAAAAAGAAAAAGAAAACTTGTAAAGAATTCGAGTCAGATATTCTTTAAAGAGGGGGAAGCAGTTGATTCAATGGATGAAAAGCTTTGCAAAAGCGTCCAATCAAGTGATGAAGTGGAATTAATCGAGGAAGAAGAAGAAGAAGAAGAAGCAAAAGAACAATCTAAAGGACAGATCCCAGTGGTCCCAGTTTCGGACAATATTTTCACAGTAGTCAGAACTCAGAAAGGCAGAACCCGACCCATAAAACGAATTGCATCTGCATAAAAAAAAAAACGCAATATTTGAAAAGAAATGTCTGTGAATGAAGGCAAAAAAAAAAAAGGTAGGGAGAGAGAGACCTGGAATCAACATTCACCAATCACTCAAACAAGTTGCATATTGCAAAGTCCTAGCTCGAAGCATAATTGCTTGTTTCAGTGCCTTTCAGAGAAAGATTCTTCAATCGAATATGTCAACGGAGTAAAGCTTCGTTTCCTCCCTGAAATTCAAAAGAATTCCTTTCTCTTGAAAATGGGGAAATGAGGACACACACACACACATATATATTTATATATACACAGATACAGTTAAACTGATAAACAAACAAAGAAAGAAGGCGTAGGCAGGTCAGAGAGATTTCAAGAACAAAAGAGAATCTGCAACTACTCTCCACTCAAAACTTGTGTGTGCGTCTGTCTGTCTTTGATTAATTCAAGTTAAAATATATATATACACACATATATAGACACTCAGTAAAATAAATAGTTTTTGTTTTTGTCTGTTTATGCACAAATAAAAGTATTTGCTGTGCTGGAACAGAGAAAAAGACACGCACAGAACTCCATATTTTCAAAATTGCAATATTTTGAAATTTGAATTTGCCATCACCACCAGAAAACAAAACAATGCTGCCTCCCGTCCCATCCCGTCCCGTCCCATTTCTTAACGTCGAATGTTGAATGTATTGTGAAGCGTGTCATGAGATACTGCATTTGAAACTTGTATGTTGTTCACATAGAAAGAAAAAGAAAAGAAATATAAATGGTGCATTTTGGATTTGAACATTTCAAGGACTGGCCTTCTCTTTTATCCAATTTGCCAAAATGTCCGGAGATACAAATCAAGCAAATCTCAATTCAATTACTAGTTTACTTTACAACAGATTCACAAACTTTACAAGGGCTCCATAATCTTGGACTCGTGACAGCAATTTAGCCATCAACAATTACAGATTTTCAACCACACCCTCTTCTATGGTTGATTTTGGTTTCTCTTCTACACGGTCTTCTTATCAAATGCTTGTTTCTCGGAATCACTGCTATCAGTGGCTTTCTTCTTTGATGATGATGAGACTGATGACGAGTAATTATTTTTAGGCTCATCTGATTGAGGATGCTTGTTGGCAACCGTTGGGGAAGGTGGTGGCACCTCAGAGTCCTGATATGGATTGGTCAATGATGGCGATGACAAGCCTCCAGGGGTAAGCAAGGCACTGCCCGCTTTCTGCTGTTCCTCCAAGATCTTTTGCAAATACCTTGCATGTTCCTCTATCCGCAGCTGAAGGGCTCTTTGAACCTACGTCAAGGATATAAAAACACTGAAAGAGTTAATCCAGTGCGGAGTGCGGTGTATATATGTATTCTTATCCGTGTAAGAAACGAGATTACAAAGAGAGAAAAGAAGACAAAAAAAAAAAACCATTAAGTCTAAGGACGCAAGGTTTACTATTTTATGCTGGTTGTGATGCAAAGTATCGCATACCTCAAGTTGTTCATGCAGCTGTTTCTGAACTTCCATTTGCATGCGCAAAGCCTCAGTAATTTGAATTCTCCTTAGAGAAGAGAGGATCAGGAAAAAAAAAGAAGAAAGAAAGAAGTTACGCACTAATTATCACGTAAAAAGGAACTACATCTATGTGAAATCCAAAAGAAAAAAAAAAAATTGAATATGGTATTTATAAATATTCACCCCTTTCTTCGCCCATCAAGCTCAATGCTACTTGAAGTTGCCTTCTTGTCTTCAGAGCATGAAGCCTTCTTCTCTATGGACGAAAAGGGAAAAAACATTAACCCAAAATACAAATCCTAATTTCACAGATCAAAAAGCAAGAGATCACTCAAAGAAACCAGGAAACTAAGTTAAGCAAGTAATCTGAAAGGACCAAAGAATTATAAGAACCCAAAAAAGAAGTCGACACTAATTTTCACAAGTAAGAAGAAACAGATAATTTGTGATTTAACATCGAGAAAGTACTTCTTTCCATTATCAATCCATTACCTTCTTTGTTCTCCGGCAAATACTTGGCAATTCGATATTTCTAGGGTCAAAAAAAAAAAAAAAAAGACATACAGAAAAGTTTAACATTCTATCATGTGAAATTAAAACACATGCAAGTCAATATAATTTTAGCTGGTACCTGTAAATGGCTTTTCACATGGTAGATGGTTAAACTTTCAACGTTCATTAGCTTTAGGACACCCTTAGGAGTAGCCTCTACATTTTAAAACAAACACAGGATCCTCAAATAACTAAAAAAAAAATGACAAAATAATAGTTCAAGAAAAAAAGTAAAATATAAGAATGTGCAGAAGTAGCTACCATTAGTATAAACATTTAGTAATATTTATGAATCAACTCTAATAAAGCAAATAGCCACCTCCAGTATTAACCATACTGTAACTTAGCCCCACTTGACAGGTATGATATTCTCAACTTACTTTCAGCACCGCCAAGCTTGTTGACAGCCTCTACAAAGCATTCATGAAGCTCAGGCGTCCATCTCATTCTTGGCTTGTGCACAGAAGCTGGACCAGGAGAGGGATGACTTGAAAGAGCATCAACAGATGGTGCCACAGAGGCCAAATTCTGAGTCTGAGTGCATGTCAGTACTATGCCAGAGTTTAATTCGGGTGTTTCATATATTTCCTAAATAGCATCAAGGTCCAAAGAAACATCAGTAAATTGAAGATGGTGTAGTTTGCCTCTCAAATTTTTATTCCTAATTCAATTAGAAAAACTTCAGAAATAAAATCATATGCTAGAAACAATTTCCACTGTTTAAAGATCAATCAGTTCATGCCTTAGCACATATTCATTGCTATCCTTGAAATTTGTGTCCCTCTTATGAAAAGATTATTTTGGTAAGACAGTGTTGCTTTTACTGTAACAATTTTAACTAGAAAGCAACAAATAATAGTGAATTGTACTTACATCAATCCTGGGATTTTCACCATGGTCTGTAATGGCTATGTCGAGTTCATCAGACAAAAACTGTAGTTCCAATTGCTCTGTCAATGCTAAATTGTCACTTGCACAATTACTATGAAAACTACCCTCAGAAGGATCTCCAGACAAATTAAGTAAGTCATGCATGTGAGCATCCGGATGCCCCTCTATATATGGATTACTTATATCCTCACTGTAAAGCAGGGGAGATTTTGTTGAATCAACAGCGGAAATGGGCTGGCTGCATGTTGAAGGAGGTGGAAGAAAAGGCAAATTTCCAAGTTGCCAACAAGTTTCAGAGCTTGATGAAGATGAAAGATATAAACTAGTGCAGAACACAGAAGAGCGTTGAAATGTGCTCTTAGATTGTTGAGCATGGGAACCAGGAGACAAAGGGCTATTTGTTTCAGATTTTAAACAATAATTGGGAGGTTGGACTGTACACGCTTGCAAATTATTTTGAGATCTTTGAGACTCTGTCCTTATGAAAGGGGATGGACGTGAAGACAGAGAACATTCACTTGTCAGTGGACTTAGACCTTCTGACTCGATGCTAGAGAAGTCAATAATAGGGGATGTGGCAGTGAAATATGGTTGTGTGACTTCTTTGCAATTCTCACCTTTTGTTACTGAGACAACACCATGGCGATTCATAGCAGCAGCCCTACCTTTACCCCTTATTAATTGAATATATGCTATATGCCAAAATTCTGTAGAATAACTTTAATGATGGAAATGATGAGACAAATTGATTGAGAAATTTCAGAATCTAAGCTGTTTCTGAGTTTGAGGAAAACATAAAAAATAAAGGAACAATGAAACAAAAAAATGGTCAAAGTTTAAGTTGCTACTTCCAACTCCACTGATAGAATCAAAAAGCTCCAGCTTCAATATGGTCAACATTTTCTTATATTTTTTTATGATTATTCAGCACGAAGGTGTTACATTTCTGCAATGAAAAACTTCCTTAAGCAATTAGGTAAGTACCTTTGTTGTTAGCTCATTTGAGCAAGAAAAAACATCAATCATTTATTAGCTGCATGTTACAGCAAAAGTTAACCCGCATATCTGGAAGCCAATGAAGCTTCACCAAATCTATAACTAGATTACTGCAAACAACCTCATCTCCTCCAGCAAGTAACCTGTAAGCCGAAAAAACAGTGCTTAATTGACATTGGGAATATCACATCCAAGCTATAAAACAATTCAGCCATTTAATGATAATGCAGAATAATTTATTCTCCTTTTTTTGCTTAACAAATCCACTCAAGAAATTTAATGGTCATGTGATGGACAATCTATCTGTATTATGACGAGAAATTGATGGCCAAACACTCGGACAATGGCCATATAAGCGAGCGGTAGCTGCAGATTGCAATTTTACATATCAAAACACAGATTCAGTCACAAATGATGCACTTCCAACTAGAAGCAAACACTATGAACAGACCCTTATTAATGGTTACAATATGCCTTATATTCTAAACATTCAAAACCCTTTGTTGGCCTGTGTCAACGGCTACTTATATTCAAAACTAGAAATGACAACAAAAAGGAAAACAATGGATGAGACATAAGAACAGCTATTTCAAAGGATTTCTGTCATAAGAATAAAAGTACCCCAGAATCCAATAATTCCCATGAACTGATTCATCCAAAAACTATATAGAGGAGAACCTTAAAGAGTTTAAATACTCAGGCAGAAAATTGGAATTAAAATGTATTGAATCCCTATAAAAATACCAATTTGTTCTGATACAAATGACACAATTAAGGACTTGTCCTGATCCTTGCTTCAAATGCTATGGCACAAGCATTCCATGATTTACCACCACATTGGGAAATAGGAAATATCAGCTTATTACCTTAATCATGATTATTCCTTGCCCAATCACCAACAGAACAACCATTTTGTTTCTTATTTGCTAGAAACCAAGTGTTATCAGTATTTCTTCCAACTTCCATCATCACAACCCAGAACAATTCCCATCAAGGTCTCACACTTCCTACTGGAATATAGACCATAACTCCCACCCTTATCTTCAGCCATGGAATACCCAGACTTCCCCATAAATTTTAATCACCAACATGATCTTATAAAATCGTATATCAGAGTTAATAGAGATCGAAGGACAACTCCAAATCCAAGGTTTACTGATACGAACTTTTGTACTTTTATGGAGTAGGAAAGGACTGCGTCAAACCTAGCCAAGAGAAACCTAAACCTAAAGAAGCCACTGCAAGTGCATCTTCGGACACCCTATTCGCTTGAATAACTACTAATACAAATAGCAGATATTTAAAGAGCACAATTCCTCACTGTTCACGCTATCCCAACCCACCATAAGCAAAGAAGCAGAGACAAGCTCAGTGGTGTATGGGATAACAACCAAAAAAAACTGTGTACATTTGCCATTTTAACGTTACCAAATTTTATCCAAATCAAGTCAAAAATGATACCTTATGTTTCAGTCATTCGGCAAATCAAGTAGGAAAACAGACTTAGTTAGATAAGGGGATGAATTAAATCTATATGTTGAGCTCATTTCCTTTTTAAAGTTTAACCAGAAGAAATTTAAGACGGTAACAGGCTGGCATTTCCAAACAATCGCACGCGATTTACAGAAACAAAAGAAACCAGCTCCAATTTATTCCTTTAAAGGCGAAAATTCTCCAGTCTAAATGAAACTAAAAGAAACATTTAAAAAGAACACACGAAACGGGAAGAAGAAGAAGGAGAAGAAGAAGAAGAAGAAGAAGAAACCAGTCAACACAGGATATGTAATTGAAGAGTGTCATACACTTGCGCCCAAGAGTTGAAAGAAATGCACACAACATTCGTTCACAGGCACACACGGATATGGAAACCGGGGGGGGGGGGGGGGTGGGAAAGATAGAGACAGAGCCTGGAGGGATAGAAGCTACTAACCCGAGATCGTAGATCCTATCCTTTTTCCTCCTGTGTTGTAATTGTCAGCGAAGAAATTAGGCAGATAAGATAGAATAGAACAAGAAAGACTCTAAGACAAGGTGATAAGACTGAGAGTGGTAGTTGCTTCGACTCTAACGTTGTATATCTGTTCTGTAATAAAAGTTCAAAACGGAATCCAACATCTGCCTTTCCATTATAATATTAACAGAAGAAAATTGGCAAGTAGATTAAAGGTTTGAAGCAGCTACCTGGGCTTTGGACGAGGGGCTCTAAAAATTACATAACATCGAATCAGTATGCATACATAAAAGAATGATTCAGGATTCACCATTGCTTATGTGCTACTTGTCCCGATGTTTTTATGTCACGCGCTCTTAGGAAGATGAAACTTACGCACCACGTAGGTTGTTGCAACTTGCATAAATAAAAACGAAAATAATGATTAGTAAAAAATAATGTTTGCTTTCCTAATATCATTATGTCATTATTTCACTTTATTGTATGACTAAAATACTTTTTTATTCCTAAATTGTAGCCAAATTGACATTTACATCCTTCAATCATTGACAACTAGCTTTAGTGGTCTTAAATTAATGATCCATCCGTTTGATAAATAGGTCTTTCTATCAAATTTCAATCAAAACTACCGTTAAAAAAATATTTAAAGTCTCAAATAACCTTTGCCAAGTGAAAATGGCTATTATGTTGTTGGAGGAAAACTAAAGAATATTATTGTGTGACTTTTGTAAAGGACCCTCAGGGTTCGGGGTTGAGGGTTAGGGTCTTGGGTCGAGGGTCTAGGGTTTAGGGTCTAGGGTCTAGGGTGTGGGGTTTAGGGTTTTGGGGATTTAGGGTTCTGGGGTTCCGGGTTCGGGTTAGGGTTCAAGTTTCGAAATTCTGGCTTCCGGCTTCGTGTTCGGGGTTGGGGGTTCGCGGGTTTCAGGTTGCGGGTTTGGGGGTTGGGAGTTAGGGGTTGGGGGTTCTGGGGGTCCGGGGATTAGGGCCTAGGGACTAGGGAATAGGGACTAGTGACAAGGGACTGGTCTAGGGTCTAGGGTCTAGGGGGTTTGGGGGTAGGGTTTAGTGTGTAGTGTATAGGGTCTAGGGTTTAGGGTTTAGGGTGTAGGGATCGGGGTCCAGGACCGTGTCCCTAGTCCCGGGCTTGAGGCTCGGGGCTCGAGGGTTTGAGGTCCGGGGTCCTGGGTCCGGGGTCTAGGGTCCAGGGTTCCGGGTTTTGGTTCGGGCTCTAGGGTCTTTTCAGCATTAGGGTCTTTTCAGCATCAGAGCTCAAGGCTCAGGGCTCAAGGTTATGAGGGTTATTAGGGTGTTTAGGGTTTAGGGCTTAGGGCTCAGGGCTCAAGGCTTGGGGCTTGGGGTTGGTGTTTGGGGGTCTGGGGTTAGGGGTCAAGGGTATAGGGTTTAGGGTTGAGGGTTAAGGGTTTGGGGCTTGGGGCTTGGGGTTTTAGGGTTTTAAGGTTTGGGGTTTGGGGTTTGGGTTTGGGGTTAAGGGTTGAGGGTTTTAGGGTTTAAGGTTCGGGGTTCCGAGTTTTCAGGGTTTTCGGGGTTTCGGGGTTGAGGGTTGAGGGTTGAGGGTTTAGGGTTTTAGGGTTTTAGGGTTTAGGGTTTTAGGGTTTTAGGGTTTAGGGTTTAGGGTTTGCAATCCTTAATGAAGCAATGAACAGCCGAGATAGGCATACCGATTGGACCATAAGACCCTAAACTATCGCCTAGATGAGCCTATAGGAGCTTCCCGTCAGGCGTACAGAAGATATCAGCTCCGGAACAGGGCTTCACACTGGGCTCTTAAGACCAAAGGGGTATACCTACGATTTTGGGGCCCGGAAGCACCGGCTCGGAATGGCCTGAAAATGATTACACTGCTTTCTACATGTCTTAGAGAAAATATTATGGCCTCGAAATTGCCTGATAAGCGACAGACAGAGAGATATTGGGCTAAAACTGCCAAATGCTTTCGGAGTGCCACGAATTTTGCGCATTAATTTATATTGAGTTTGCAATCCTCAAAGAAGCAATGAGCAGCCGAGATAGGCATACCGATTGGACCATAAGTGTAACAGAGTGATTTTCTTTTAGTGTCGGTAATAGTGATTTACCGGTCTATGAATAGTACCATCGGTCCGGGACTTGGTATTATTTTAGTCCGGAAAAATTACTATGCCTATTTACTATTTTATTTACTATTTTTGGAGCATGTTTGCATGATTTAGGCGGGTAGAAAATATTTAATTAATATTATTGGAGAGTTTATGTATTAAATGCATAATATTTTTAGTGTGGTATATTAAGAAATAAATGAGGAATTATTTTAGTGGAGTGCATTTAATTAATTGGTGGAGTTAAATAAGAAGTAGAAGAGATTTATTTGAGGAATATTTAGAGCCATTGGATGAGATTACTTAGGACTTGATCTTAGCCACACATTTGGCATGAAATTTGGAAGTCAAATTTGACTTTGGCACTTAAAGTAACACCATAACACTTTTTTCTTTCTTCTCTTCTCCACGCCATTTCCATCTTCTTCCTTCTTCTTTCATTTTCTTCATTTTCTTACCTCCAAATTTACCACCAAACTACCTAATTAAACCATAGATTAGTACTTAATTCTTAAGAATTAAGAAGTAGAAGTTGAGATTGGTGATTAAAAGCAAAGAGAAGTGAAGTTACCATTGAAGCAAGTAAGTTGTGGTTTTTGAGTTTTGTTAATTGTTAAGTAGAATTCATGGTTTAGACATGTTATTGATGCATTAAATCATGCTCCAACTATTTCTTTTGTCAAGTTTTGCTTTTAATGTTGATTTTTCATGCTTTGAAGAGGTTGGAGAACCATCCTCAAAGGGTAAAGAGAAAGCCAAGGAGTAAGGCTTTCCAAGCTTTTTCAAGCTTGTTAATAAGGTTAGTGCAATCCTACTTTCACTTGTTTAAGTTGTTTTTACATGGTTAGGGTTTTGAATATATTTTGGGAACTTTGGATGTTTTGGTTAAATTGCTGAATTTTAATGTGAGATATGTTATGCCATGGGATTGAAACTCATTTTCTACCCCTTTATGCTTCCCATCTGTTTCTGACTTCTTCATGAAAGTTGTAGCTCTATTTCTCAGCTTTCCAAAACATATTTTTATGTCTAATTCCAATACTTGTAACTCAACTTAAGATTTAAATACCAAAACTGGTTTTGTTATGATGTCTTACCTGTCTATCCGAAATGATTGTCCATTTTGACCACTCAAATGGCAAAATAATGTCTTATGTTCTTCATAAAAGTTATAGCTTTACTTCTCATCTTTCCAACCCATCCTCTTGTGTCCAAATTGGAGATACATAGCTCACCTTATGGCTGAAAAACCCAAACTGACTCTGTTGTGTCGGGCCACATAAATTACTAAATTGAGTGCCCATTTTGACCACTATAATGACAAGATTAGGTTCTGAGTTCTTCATAAAAGTTGTTTCCCTGTGTCTTGAGAATTCTCTCGTTCTAAATTGGTTTCATTTGAGTCTTTGGTGAAGTAGGAATTCAAGAAATATTGGACTTGGTTTTGCTGAATCAGGTCTGATCTATTGGTCTATGTTCTGAGCTTTTGTTTGCTATCTTACTCTATGATCTGGGCTGTGGTCCCTTCTGAACATTTGTAGAATTTTGTCTTATCTTTCTAATGGATTTGATTTCATTCAATTTGGAGACCCATACCTCAACTTATGTGTTAAAAACCCTACAAAGGTCAAGTTTATGAAAATGCTGAAAAGTCCTTGATTTATGTACTTTGATACTATATTAAGTATATATATATCTATAGTGTTTTGAGTAAAAATTTTGAACTGATGAGTATTAAGAAATGAAGAGGTTTTGATTTATAATTATTGCTTTTGTGAAAGAATGATTTTGATTTGGGCTCTACTATGCATGATTGAGACGTGGTATGATGAGATGGATTTTCTTATTGTGAAGCTATGATCATATGCTAGGGTTATCAGCCCTTATAAATAGGCGAACATGCTTATTTGTGTGATGGGGTGGTGCTTTCATAGGCCACGGTGGTGCTTTCATAGGCCACGAGTATGTGATGGGGGTGACGCTAATATAGGCTACGATCAAATCTGCTTATGTTCATTCTGCATGAGTACGAGCCTTAACAAAGAAATGAAATTTTATAAAAGAATGAAGACATATTTGTATTTATAAAAGTATTTGAATTAAATGAATGCGATTTCGGTATTTATATAGTTGAGTAATTTAAGATTTACCTTGGCTATTCTTGTTAATTAAATTGTTGGTTATTTAGCACCACTGAGTCTTCCACTCAGCGCGTTGATTTTTATCACGCGCAGGTTAGGAGCGGAGGGTATTCTTCAAGATCAGAGGAGGAGCATCAGAGTAGATATCACATTTTGGGCAGGATATTTTGTAAATGGTGATTTTTGGCATGTATATAAATATTGTGTTGTGAAAGTTGGATATAATAAGTTTATAATGTATTAAGAATTATGATTATTTAAGGAAATAACATCTTATTATATTTTTGGTGTATGATGATTATAGATTCCTTGAAAAGAATATGTTTCAAATATTATCCGTATGTTGATGAATATTTAGAAGTGCTTGTGGTATGTTGTATTGAATTGGAGTTTTGGGGGTTTGGAGAAAATTGGAAGTGTGTATATTTTCTTTGTGTGGCAAGTTAATTTTTAGGGGAAACTATTGTGAAATTTTTGTAGGAATTTCCTTAAACATTATTTGTGTAAAAAAAACAAAAAAAAAAAAAATGTTAATTACTTGCCTCCTTATGAAAATTTAACCACTTCTAATTTGTGATCTAGCTTTAATAAGTGACATAAGACGGTGCTCCGGCACCGATTGTGGCATCCGCCGTCTGGTTCTCCGGGATTGGTCGGTGGGTGTTACAATAAGACCCCAAACTATTGCCTAGATGAGCCTATAGGAGCTGCCCGTCAGGCGTACAGAAGATATCAGCTCCGGAACAGGGCTACACAGGGCTCCTAAGACCAAAAGGGTATACCTACGATTTTGGGGCCTGAAAGCACCGCCTCGAAATGGCCCGAAAATGATTACAATACTTCCTACATGTCTTACAGGAAATGTTATGGCCTCGAAATGGCGTGATAAGCGACAGACAGAGAGATATTGGCCTAAAACTGCCAAATGCTTCCGGAGTGGCACCGATTTTGCGCATTAATTTATATTGAGTTTGCAATACTTAATGAAGCAATGAGCAGCCGAGATAGGCATACCGATTGGACCAGAAGACCCTATACTATCGCCTAGATGAGCCTATAGGAGCTCCCCATCAGGCGTACAGAAGATATCGGCTCCGGAATAGGGCTTCACATAGGGCTCCTAAGACCAAAGGGGTATACCTACGATTTTGGGGCCCAGAAGCACCGGCTCAGAATTGCCCGAAAATGATTACAATGCTGCCTACATGTCTTAGAGGAAATATTATGGCCTCTAAATGGCGTGATAAGCGACAGACAGAGAGGTATTGGGCTAAAACTGCCAAATACTTCCGAAGTGGGACCGATTTTGCGCATTAATTTATATTGAGTTTGGAATCCTTAATGAAGCAATGAAAAGCCGAGATAGGCACACCGATTGGACCAGAAGACCCTAAACTATCGACTAGATGAGCTTATAGGAGCTTCCCGTCAGGCGTACAGAAGATATCAGCTCCGAAACAGGGCTTCACACTGGGCTCCTAAGACCAAAGGGGTATACCTACGATTTTGGGGCCCGGAAGCACCAGCTCGGAATGGCCCGAAAATGATTACACTACTTTCTACATGTCTTAGAGAAAATATTATGGTCTCGAAATTGCGTGATAAGCGACAGACAGAGAGATATTGGGCAAAAACTGCCAAATGCTTCAGGAGTGCCACCGATTTTGCGCATTAATTTATATTGAGTTTGCAATCCTCAAAGAAGCAATGGGCAGCCGATATAGGCATACCGATTGGACCATAAGACCACAAACTATTGCCTAGATGAGCCTATAGGAGCTGCCCGTCAGGAGTACAGAAGATATCAGCTCCGGAATAGGGCTTCAAACAGGGCTCTTAGGACCAAAGGGGTATACCTACGATTTTGGGGCCCGGAAGCACCGGCTCGGAATGGCCCAAAAATGATTACAATACTTCCTACATGTCTTAGAGGAAATGTTATGGCCTCAAAATGGCGTGATAAGCGACAGACAGAGCGATATTGGGCTAAAACTGCCAAATACTTCCGGAGTGGGACCGATTTTGCGCATTAATTTATATTGAGTTTGCAATACTTAATGAAGCAATGAGCAGCCGAGATAGGCATACCGATTGGACCAGAAGACCCTAAACTATCGCCTAGATGAGCCTGTAGGAGCTCCCCATCAGGCGTACAGAAGATGTCGGCTTCGAAATAGGGCTTCACATAGGGCTCCTAAGACCAAAGGGGTATACCTACGATTTTGGGGCCCGGAAGCACCGGCTCGGAATTGCCCGAAAATGATTAAAATGCTGCCTACATGTCTTAGAGGAAATATTATGGCCTCGAAATGGCGTGATAAGCGACAGACAGAGAGATATTGGGCTAAGACTGCCAAATGCTTCCGGAGTGGCATCGATTTTGCGCATCAATTTATAATGAGTTTGGAATCCCGAATGAAGCAATGAGCAGCCGAGATAGGCATACTGATTGGACCTTAAGACCCTAAACTATCACCTAGATGAGCCTATAGGAGCTTCCCGTCAGGCATACAGAAGATATCGGCTCCGAAACAGGGCTTCACATAGGGCTCCTAAGACCAAAGGGGTATACCTACGATTTTGGAGCTCGAAAGCACCGGCTCGGAATTGCCCGAAAATGATTACAATGCTGCTTACATGTCTTAGAGGAAATATTATGGCCTCAAAATGGCATGATAAGTGACAGACAGAGAGATATTGGACTAAAACTGCCAAATGCTTCTGGAGTGGTACCGATTTTGCGCATTAATTTATATTGAGTTTGCAATCCTTAATGAAGCAATGATCAGCGGAGATAGGCATACCAATTTGACCAGAAGACCCTAAAATATAGCCTAGATGAGGCTAAAGGACCTACCCATCAGGCGTACAGAAGATATTGGCTCCGGAACGGGGCTTCACACAGGGCTCCTAAGGCCAAAAGGGGTATACCTACGATTTTGGGGCCCGAAAGCACCGACTCGGAATCACCCCAAAAATGATTACAATGCTGCCTACATGTCTTAGAGGAAATATTATGGCCTCTAAATGGCGTGATAAGCGACAGACAGAGAGGTATTGGCCTAAAACTGCCAAATTCTTCCGGAGTTGCATCGATTTTGCGCATTAATTTATAATGAGTTTGCAATCCTAAATGAAGCAATGAGCAGCCGAGATAGGCATACCGATTGGACCATAAGACCCTAAACTATCGACTAGATGAGCCTATAGGAGCTTCCCGTCGGGCATACAGAAGATATCGGCTCCGGAACAGGACTTCACACAGGGCTCCTAAGACCAAAGGGGTATACCTACGATTTTGGCGCCCGAAAGCACCGGCTCGGAATTGCCCGAAAATGTTTACAATGCTGCCTACATGTCTTAGAGGAAATATTATGGCCTCGAAATGGCGTGATAAGCGACAGATAGAGAGATATTGGGCTAAAACTGCCAAATGCTTCCGGAGTGGGATCGACTTTGCGCATTAATTTATATTGAGTTTGGAATCCTTAATGAAGCAATGAACAGCCGAGATAGGCATACCGATTGGAACAGAAGACCCTAAACAATCGACTAGATGAGCTTATAGGAGATTCCCGTTAGGCGTACGGAAGATCTCGGCTCTGGAATAGCGCTTCACACAGGGCTCCTAAGACCAAAGGGGTATACCTACGATATTGGGGCCTGGAAGCGCCGGCTCGGAATGGCCCGAAAATGATTACAATGCTGCCTAAATGTGTTAGAGGAGCTATTATGGCCTTGAACTGGGGTGATAAGCGACAGACTGAGAGATATTGTGTTGAAACTGCCAAATGCTTCCGGAGTGGGACTGATTTTGTGCATTAATTTATATTGAGTTTGTTATCCTTAATGAAGCAATGAACAGCCGAGATAGGCATACCGATTGGACCAGAAGACCCTAAAATATCACCTAGATGAGCCTCTAAGAGCTGCCCGTCAGGCGTACAGAAGATATCGGCTCCGGAACAGGCCTTCACACAGGGCTCCAAAGTCCAAAGGGGTATTCCTACGATTTTGGGGCCCGGAAGCTCCGGTCATGAATTGCCCGAAAATGATTACAATGCTGACTACATGTCTTAGATGAAATATTATGGCATGAAAATTCCGTGATAAGGGACAGATAGAGAGATGTTGGGCTAAAACTGCCAAATGCTTTCGGAGTGGCACCGATTTTGCGCATTAATTTATATTGAGTTGCAGTCCTTAATGAAGCAATGAGCAACCGAGATAGGCATACCGATTAGACCATAAGACCCTAAACTATCACCTAGATGAGTCTATAGGAGCTGCCCGTCAGGCGTACAGAAGATATCGGCACCATAACAGGGCTTCACAAAGGGCTCCTAAGACCAAAGGGATATACTTACGATTTTGGGGCCCGGAAGCACCGGCTCGGAATGGCCCAAAAATGATTACAATGCTGCCTACATGTCTTAGAGGAAATATTATGGCCTTGAAATGGCGTGATAAGCGACAGACAGAGAGATATTGGGCTAAAACTGCCAAATACTTCCGGAGTGGCACCGATTTTGCGCATTAATTTATATTGAGTTTGCAATCCTCAATGAATCAATGAGCAGCCGAGATAGGCATACCGATTCAAGCGTAAGACCCTAAACTATCACCTAGATGAGCCTATAGGAGCTTCCCATTAGGCGTACAGAAGATATCGGCTCCGGAACAGGGCTTCTCACAAGGCTCCTAAGACCAAAGGGGTATACCTACGATTTTGGGGCCTGGAAGCACTAGTTTGGAATGGCCTAAAAATGATTACAATGCTGCCTACATGTCTTAGAGGAAATATTATGGCCTCGAAATGGCGTGATAAGCGACAGACTGAGAGATATTGTGCTTAAACAGCCAAATGCTTCCGGAGTGGGACCGATTTTGTGCATTAATTTATATTGAGTTTGCAATCCTCAATGAAGCAATGAACAGCCGAGGTAGGCATACCGATTGGACCATAAGACCCTAAAATATCGCCTAGATGAGCCTATAGGAGCTGCCCGTCAGGTGTAGAGAATATATCAGATCCGGAACAGGGCTTCACACAGGGCTCCTAAGACCAAAGGGGTATACCCACGATTTTGGGGCCCGGAAGCACGGGCTCGGAATTGCCCGAAAATGATTACAATGCTGCCTACATGTCTTAGAGGAAATATTATGGCCTCAAAATGCCGTGATATGCGACAGACAGGGAGATATTGGGCTAAAACTGCCAAATGCTTCCGGAGTGGCACAGATTTTGCGCATTAATTTATATTGAGTTTGCAATCCTTAATGAAGCAATGAGCAGCCGAGATAGGCATACCGATTGGACCATAAGACCGTAAACTATCGCCTAGATGAGCCTATAGGAGCTGCCCGTCAGGCATACAGAAGATATCGGCACCGGAATAGGGCTTCAAAAAGGGCTCCTAAGACCAAAGGCATATACTTACGATTTTGGGGCCCGGAAGCACCGGCTCGGAATGGCCCGAAAATGATTGCAATGCTGGCTATATGTCTTCGAGGAAATATTATGGCCTCAAAATGGTGTGATAAGCGACAGACAGAGAGATATTGAGGTAAAACTGCCAAATGCTTCCGGAGTGGCACCGATTTTGTGCATTAATTTATATTGAGTTTGCAATCCTTAATGAGGCAATTAAGGCGTACAGAAGATATCGGCTTCGGAACAGGGCTTCACACAAGGCTCCTAAGTCCAAAGGGGTATACCTACGATTTTGGGGCCAGAAAGCACCGACTCGGAATTGCCCCAAAAATGATTACAATGCTGCCTACATGTCATAGAGGAAATATTATGGCCTCGGAATGGCGTGATAAGTGATAGACAGAGAGATATTGGGCTAAAACTGCCAAATGCTTCCGGAGTTGCATCGATTTTGTGCATTAATTTATAATGAGTTTGCAATCCTTAATGAAGCAATGAGCAGCCGAGATAGGCATACCGATTGGACCATAAGACCCTAAACTATTGCCTAGATGAGCCTATTGTAGCTTCTCGTCAGGCGTACAGAAGATATCGGCTCTAGAACAGGGCTTCACACAGGGCTTCACACAGGGCTCCTAAGACCAAAGGGGTATACCTACGATTTTGGGGCCCGGAAGTAGCGGCTTGGAATTGCCCGAAAATGTTTACAATGCTGCCTATATGTCTTAGAGGCCTCGAAATGGTATGATAAGTGATAGACAGAGAGATATTGCGCTAAAACTGCCAAATGCTTCCAGAGTGGCACCAATTTTGCGCATTAATTTATATTGAGTTTGCAATCCTGAATGAAGCAATGAGCAGCCGAGATAGGCATACCAGTTGGACCATAAGACCCTAAACTATCACCTAGATGAGCCTATAGGAGCTTCCTGTCAAGTGTACAGAAGATATCGGCTCCGAAACAGGGCTTCACACAGGGCTCCTAAGGCCAAGAGGGGTATGCCTACGATTTTGGGACCCGGAAGCACGGGCTCAGAATTGCCCAAAAATGATTACAATGCTGCCTACATGTCTTAGAGGAAATATTATGGCCTCGAAATGGTGTGATAAGTGACAGACAGAGAGATATTGGGCTAAAACTGCCAAATGCTTCCGGAGTGGGATGGATTTTGCGCATTAATTTATATTGAGTTTGGAATCCTTGATTAAGCAATGAACAGCCGAGATAGGCATACCGATTGGACCAGAAGACCCTAAACTATCGACTAGATGAGCTTATAGGAGATTCCCGTCAGGCGTATAGAAGATCTCGGCTCCGGAACAGTGCTTCACACAGGGCTCCTAAGACCAAAGGGGTATACCTGCGATATTGGGGTCCGGATGCACCGGCTCGGAATTGCCCGAAAATGATTACAATGCAGCCTACATGTCTTAGAGGAAATATTATGGCCTTGAAATGGCGTGATAAGCGACAGACAGAGAGATATTTGGCTAAAACTGCCAAATACTTCCGGAGTGGCACCGATTTTGCGCATTAATTTATATTGAGTTTGCAATCCTCAATGAATCAATGAGCAGCCGAGATAGGCATACCGATTTGACCAGAAGACCCTAAACTATTGCCTAGATGAGGCTATAGGAGCTGCCCATCAGGCGTACAGAAAATATCGGCTCCGGAACAGGGCTTCACACAGGGCTCCTAAGGCCAAAAGGGGTATACCTACGATTTTGGGGCTCGGAAGCACCGGCCCGGAATTGCCCAAAAATTATTACAGTGCTGCCTACATGTCATAGAGGAAATATTATGGCCTCGAAATGGCGTGATAAGCGACAGACAGAGAGATATTGGGCTAAAACTGCCAAATGCTTCCGGAGTTGCATCGATTTTGTGCATTAATTTATAATGAGTTTGCAATCCTGAATGAAGCAATGAGTAGCCGAGATAGGCATATCGATTGGACCATAAGACCCTAAACTATCGCCTAGATGAGCCTATAGGAGCTTCTCGTCAGGCATACAGACGATATCGGCTCCGGAACAGGGCTTCACACAGGGCTCCTAAGACCAAAGGGGTATACCTACGATTTTGGGGCCTGAAAGCAGCGGCTCGAAATTGCCCAAAAATGTTTACAATGCTGCCTATATGTCTTAGAGGCCTCAAAATGGCATGATAAGTGATAGACAGAGAGATATTGGGCTAAAACTGCCAAATGCTTCCAGAGTGGCACCGATTTTGCGCATTAATTTATATTGAGTTCGCAATCCTGAATGAAGCAATGAGCAGCCGAGATAGGCATACCAGTTGGACCATAAGACCCTAAACTATCACCTAGATGAGCCTATAGGAGCTTCCTGTCAGGTGTATAGAAGATATCGGCTCCGAAACAAGGCTTCACACAGGGCTCCTAAGGCCAAAAGGGGTATATCTACGATTTTGGGACCCGGAAGCACGGGCTCAGAATTGCCCAAAAATGATTGCAATGCTGCCTACATGTCTTAGAGGAAATATTATGGCCTCGAAATGGTGTGATAAGTGACAGACAGAGAGATATTAGGCTAAAATTGCCAAATGCTTCCGGAGTGGGATCGATTTTGCGCATTAATTTATATTGAGTTTGGAATCCTTAATGAAGCAATGAACAGCCGAGATAGGCATACCGATTGGACCAGAAGACCCTAAACTATCGACTAGATGAGCTTATAGGAGATTCCCGTCAGGCGTACAGAAGATCTCGGCTCTGGAACAGCGCTTCACACAGGGCTCCTAAGACCAAAGGGGTATACCTGCGATATTGGGGTCCGAAAGCACCGACTCGGAATTGCCCGAAAATGATTACAATGCAAGCTACATGTCTTAGAGGAAATATTATGGCCTCGAAATGGCGTGATAAGCGACAGACAGATAGATATTCGGCTGAAACTGCTAAATACTTCCGGAGTGGCACCGATTTTGCGCATTAATTTATATTGAGTTTGCAATCCTCAATGAATCAATGAGCAGCCGAGATAGGCATACCGATTTGACCAGAAGACCCTAAACTATTGCCTAGATGAGGCTATAGGAGCTACCCATCAGGCGTACAGAAGATATCGGCTCCGGAACAGGGCTTCACACAGGGCTCCTAAGGCCAAAAGGGGTATACCTATGATTTTGGGGCCCGGAAGCACCGGCCCGGAATTGCCCGAAAATTATTACAATGTTGCCTACATGTCATAAAAGAAAAAATTATGGCCTCAAAATGGCGTGATAAGCGAAAGACAGAGAGATATTGTGCTAAAACTGCCAAATGCTTCAGGAGTGGCACCGATTTTGCGCATTAATTTATATTGTGGTTGCAATCCTTAATGAAGCAATGAGTAGCCGAGATAGGCATACCGATTTGATCGTAAGACCCTAAACTATCACCTAGATGAGCCTACAAGAGCTTCCCATCTGGCGTACAGAAGATATCGGCTCCGGAACAGGGCTTCACACAAGGCTCCTAAGACCAAAAGGGTATACCTACGATTTTGGGGCCTGGAAGCACCAGCTCGAAATGGCCCGAAAATGATTACAATTGTGCCTACATGTGTTAGAGGAAATATTATGGCCTCAAAATGGCGTGATAAGTGACAGACTGAGAGATATTGCGCTAAAACTGCCAAATGCTTCCGTAGTGGGATCGATTTTGTGCATTAATTTATTTTGAGTTTGTTATCCTTAATGAAGCAATGAACAGCCGAGATAGGCATACCGATTGGACCAGAAGAGCCTAAAATATCACCTAGATGAGCTTATAAGAACTGCCCGCCAGTCGTACAGAAGATATCGGCTCCGAAACAGGGCTTCACATAGGGCTCCAAAGACCAAAGGGATATTCCTACGACTTTGGGGCCCGGAAGCACGGGCTCGGAATTGCCCAAAAATGATTACAATGCTGACTACATGTCTTAGATGAAATATTATGGAATCAAAATGCCGTGATAAGGGACAGACAGAGAGATGTTGGGCTAAAACTGCCAAATGCTTTCGGAGTGGCACCGATTTTTCGCATTAATTTATATTGAGTTGCAGTCCTTAATGAAGCAATGAGCAGCCGAGATAGGCATACTGATTGGACCATAAGACCCTAAACTATTGCCTAGATGAGCCTATAGGAGCTGCCCATCAGGCGTACAGAATATATCGGGTCCGGAACAGGGCTTCACACAGGGCTCCTAAGACCTAAGGGGTATTCCAACGATTTTGGGGCCCGAAAGCACGGGTTCAGAAATGCCCGAAAATGATTACAATGCTGCCTACATGTCTTTGAGGAAATATTATGGCCTCAAAATGCTGTGATATATGACAGACAGGGAGATATTTGGCTAAAACTGCCAAATGCTACCGGAGTGGCACTGATTTTGCGGATTAATTTATATTGAGTTTGCAATCCTTAATGAAGCAATGAGCAGCCGAGATAGGAACACTGATTAGACCATAAGACCCTAAACTATCGCCTAGATGAGCCTATAGGAGCTGCTCGTCAGGCGTACAGAAGATATCGGCACCGGAACAAGGCTTCACAAAGGGCTCCTAAGACCAAAGGGATATACTTACGATTTTGGGGCCCGGAATCACTGGCTCGGAATGGCCCGAAAATGATTACAATGCTGCCTACATGTCTTAGAGGAAATCTTAGGGCCTCGAAATGGCGTGATAAGGGACAGACAGAGAGATATTGAGGTAAAACTGCCAAATGCTTCCGGAGTGGCACCGATTTTGCGCATTAATTTATATTGAGTTTGCAATCCTTAATGAAGCAATGAGCAGTCGAGATAGGCATACCGATTCGATCGTAAGACCCTAAACTATCGCCTAGATGAGCCTATAGGAGCTTCCCGTCAGGCGTATAGAAGATATCGGCTCCGGAACAGGGCTTCGCACAAGGCTCCTAAGACCAAAGGGGTATACCTACGATTTTGGGGCCTGGAAGCACTGGCTCGGAATGGCCCGAAAATGATTACAATGCTGCCTACATGTGTTAGAGGAAATATTATGGCCTCGAAATGGCATGATAAGCGACAGACTGAGAGATATTGCGCTAAAACTGCCAAATGCTTCTGTAGTCGGACCGATTTTGTGCATTAATTTATATTGAGTTTGTTATCCTTAATCAAGCAATGAACAACCGAGATAGGCATACCGATTAGACTATAAGACCCTAAAATATCACCTAGATGAGCCTATAGGAGCTGCCCGTCAGGCGTACAGAAGATATTTGCTCCGAAACAGGGCTTAACACCGGGCTCCAAAGACCAAAGGGGTATACCTACGATTTTGGGGCCCGGAAGCACCGGCTCGGAATTACCCGAAAATGATTACAATGCTGCCTACATGTCATAGAGGAAATATTATGGCCTCAAAATGGCGTGATAAGCGACAGACAGAGAGATATTGTGTTAAAACTGCCAAATGCTTCAGGAGTGGCACCGATTTTGCGCATTAATTTATATTGTGGTTGCAATCCTTAATGAAGCAATGAGCAGCCGAGATAGGCATACCGATTCGACCAGAAGACCCTAAACTATCGTCTAGATGAGGCTATAGGAGCTGCCCGTCAGGCGTACAGAAGATATCGGCTCCGGAACAGGGCTTCACATAGGGCTCCTAAGGCCAAAAGGGGTATACCTACGATTTTGGGGCCCGGAAGCACCGGCCCGGAATTGCCCGAAAATTTTTACAATGCTTCCTACATGTCATAGAGGAAATATTATGGCCTCAAAATGGCATGATAAGCGTCAGACAGAGAGATATTGTGCTAAAACTGCCAAATGCTTAAGGAGTGGCACGGATATTGCGCATTAATTTATATTGTGGTTGCAATCCTTAATGAAGCAATGAGCAGTCAAGATAGGCATACCGATTCGACCGTAAGACCCTAAACTATCACCTAGATGAGCCTATAGGAGCTGCCCATCAGTCGTACAGAAGATATCGGCACCGGAACAGGGCTTTAAAAAGGGCTCCTAAGACCAAATGTATATACTTACGATTTTGGGGCCCGGAAGCACTGGCTCGGAATGGCTCGAAAATGATTACAATCCTTCCTATATGTCTTAGAGGAAATATTATGGCCTCGAAATGGCGTGACAAGTGACAGACAGAGATATATTAGGCTAAAACTGCCAAATGCTTCCGGAGTGGCACCGATTTTGCGCATTGATTTGTATTGAGTTTGCAATCCTTAATGAAGCATTGAGCAGCCGTGATAGGCATATCGATTTGACCATAAGACCCTAAACCATCACCTAGATGAGCCTATAGGAGCTGACCGTGAGCCATACAGAAGATATCAGCTCTGGAAGAGGGCATCACTCAGGGCTCCTACGACCAAAGGAGTATACCTACGATTTTGGGGCCCGGAAGCACCGGCTCAAAATTGCCCAAAAATGATTACAATGCTTCCTACATGTCTTAGTTGAAATATTATGGCCTCAAAATGGCATGACAAGCGATAGAAAGAGAGATATTGGGCTAAAACTGCCGAATGCTTCCGGAGTGGCACCGATTTTGCGCATTAATTTGTATTGAGTTTGCAATCCTTAATGAAGCATTGAGGAGCCGTGATAGGTAGACCGATTCGACCATAAGACCCTAAACCATCACCTAGATGACCCTATAGTGGCTGACTGTGAGCCATACAGAAGATATCGGCTCCGGAAAAGGGCTTCACTCAAGGCTCCTACGACCAAAGGGGTATACCTACGATTTTGGGGGCTGAAAGCACCGGCTCGGAATGGCCCCAAAATGATTACAATGCTTCCTACATGTCTTAGAGGAAACATTATGGCCTCGAAATTGTGTGACAAGCGACAGACAGAGAGATAATGGGCTAGAACTGCCAAATGCTTCCGGAGTGGCACCGATTTTTCGCATTAATTTGTATTGAGCTTGCAATCCTTAATGAAGCATTCAGCAGCCGTGATAGGCATACCGATTGGACCATAAGACCCTAAACCATCACCTAGATGAGCCTATAGGAGCTGCCCGTGAGCCGTACAGAAGATATCGACTCCGGAACAGGGCTTCACTCAGGGCTCCTACGACCAAAGGCGTATACCTACGAATTTGGGGCCCGAAAGCACCGGCTCGAAATTGCCCAAAAATGGTTACAATGCTTCCTACATGTCTTAGAGGAAACATTATGGCCTCAAAATGGCGTGACAAGCGACAGACAGAGAGATAATGGGCCAGAACTGCCAAATGCTTCCGGAGTGGCACCGATTTTGCGCATTAATTTGTATTGAGCTTGCAATCCTTAATGAAGCATTGAGGAGCCGTGATAGGTAGACCGATTCGACCATAAGACCCTAAACCATCACCCAGATGAGCCTATAGCAGCTGGCCAAGAGCCGTACAGATGATATCGGCTCTGGAATAGGGCTTCACTCAAGGCTCCTAAGACCAAAGGGGTATACCTACGATTTTGGGGCCCGAAAGCACCGGCTCGAAATGGCCCCAAAATGATTACAATGCTTCCTACATGTCTTAGATGAAATATTATGGCCTCGAAATGGTGTGACAAGCGACAGAGAGAGAGATATTGGGCTAAAGCTGCCAAATGCTTCCGAAGTGGCACCGATTTTGCGCATTAATTTGTATTGAGTTTGCAATCCTTAATGAAGCATTGAGCGGCTGTGATAGGCATACCGATTCGACCATAAGACCCTAACCCATTACCTAGATGAGCCTATAGGAGCTGACCGTGAGCCGTACAGAAGATATCGGCTCCGGAATAGGGCTTCACTCAGGGCTCCTACGACTAAAGGGGTATACCTATGATTTTGGGGCCCGAAAGCACCGGCTCGGAATGGCCCAAAAATGATTACAATGCTTCCTACATGTCTTAGAGGAAACATTATGGCCTCAAAATGGCATGACAAGCGACAGACAGAGAGATATTGGGCTAAAAGTGCCAAATGCTTCCGGTGTGGCATCGATTTTGCGCATTAATTTTTATTGAGTTTGCAATCCTTAATGAAGCATTGAGGAGCCGTGATAGCTGGACCGATTCAACCATAGGACCCTAAAACATCACCTAGATGAGCCTATAGGAGCTGCTCGTGAGCCGTACAGAAGATATCGACTCCGGAACAGGGCTTCACTCAGGGCTCCTACGACCAAAGGCGTATGCCTACGATTTTGGGGCCCGAAAGCACCGGCTCAAAATGGCCCGAAAATGATTACAATGCTGACTACATGTCTTAGAGGAAACATTATGGCCTCGAAATGGCATGACTAGCGACAGACAGAGAGATATTGTGTTAAAACTGCCAATTGCTTCAGGAGTGGCACCGATTTTGCGCATTAATTTATATTGTGGTTGCAATCCTTAATAAGGCAATGAGCAGCCGAGATAGGCATACCGATTCGACCATTGACCCTAAACTATCGTCTAGATGAGGGTATAGGAGCTGCCCGTCAGGCGTACAGAAGATATCGGCTCCGGAACAGGGCTTCACATAGGGCTCCTAAGGCCAAAAGGGGTATACCTACGATTTTGGGGCCCGGAAGCACCGGCCCGGAATTGCCCGAAAATTATTACAATGCTTCCTACATGTCATAGAGGAAATATTATGGCCTCAAAATGGCATGATAAGCGTCAGACAGAGAGATATTGTGCTAAAACTGCCAAATGCTTAAGGAGTGGCACGGATATTGCGCATTAATTTATATTGTGGTTGCAATCCTTAATGAAGCAATGAGCAGTCAAGATAGGCATACCGATTTGACCGTAAGACCCTAAACTATCACCTAGATAAGCCTATAGGAGCTGCCCATCAGTCGTACAGAAGATATCGGCACCGGAACAGGGCTTCAAAAAGGGCTCCTAAGACCAAATGTATATACTTACGATTTTGGGGCCCGGAAGCACCGGCTCGGAATGGCTTGAAAATGATTAAAATCCTTCCTACATGTCTTAGAGGAAACATTATGGCCTCAAAATGGCACGACAAGCGACAGACAGAGAGATATTGGGCTAAAAGTGCCAAATGCTTCCGGAGTGGCATCGATTTTGCGGATTAATTTTTATTGAGTTTGCAATCCTTAATGAAGCATTGAGGAGCCGTGATAGCTAGACCGATTCAACCATAGGACCCTAAACCATCACCTAGATGAGCCTATAGGAGCTGCTCGTGAGCCGTACAGAAGATATCGACTCCGGAAAAGGGCTTCACTCAGGGCTCCTACGACCAAAGGGGTATACCTACGATTTTGGGGCCCGGAAGCACCGGCTCGAAATGGCCTGAAAATGATTACAATCCTTCCTACATGTCTTAGAGGAAATATTATGGCCTGGAAATCCCATGTTAAGCGACAGACAGAGAGATATTGGGCTAAAACTGCCAAATGGTTCCGGAGAGGCACCGATTTTGCGCACTAATTTATATTGAGTTTGCAATCCTTAATGAAGTATCTAACAGCCGTGATAGGCATACCGATTGGACCATAAGACCCTAAACCATCACCTAGATGAGCCTATAGGAGCTGACCGTGAGCCGTAGAGAAGATATCAGCTCCGGAAGAGGGCTTCACTTAGGGCTCCTACGACCAAAGGGGTATACCTACGATTTTGGGGCCCGGAAGCACCGGCTCAGAATGGCCCACAAATGATTACAATGCTTCCTACATGTCTTAGAGGAAACATTATGGCCTCGAAATGGCGTGACAAGCGACAGACAGAGAGATAATGGGCTAGAACTGCCAAATGCTTCCGGAGTGGCACCGATTTTGCGCATTAACTTGTATTGAGCTTGCAATCCTTAATGAAGCATTGAGGAGCCGTGATAGGTAGACCGATTCGACCATAAGACCCTAAACCATCACCCAGATGAGCCTATAGCAGCTGGCCAAGAGCCGTACAGATGATATCGGCTCCGGAACAGGGCTTCACTCAGGGCTCCTAAGACCAAAGGGGTATACCTACGATTTTGGGGCCCGGAAGCACCGGCTCGAAATGGCCCGAAAATGATTACAATGCTTCCTACATGTCTTAGATGAAATATTATGGCCTCGAAATGGTGTGATAAGCGACAGAGAAAGAGATATTGGGCTAAAGTCGCCAAATGCTTCCGAAGTGGCACCGATTTTGCGCATTAATTCATATTGAGTTTGCAATCCTTAATGAAGCATTAAGCAGCCGTGATAGGCATACCGATTCAACCATAAGACCCTAACCCATCACCTAGATAAGCCTATAGGAGCTGACCGTGAGTCGTACAGAAGATATTGGCTCTGGAAGAGGGCTTCACTCAGGGCTCCTACGACCAAAGGAGTATACCTACGATTTTGGGGCCCGAAAGCACCGGCTCAAAATGGCCCAAAAATGATTACAATGCTTCCTACATGTCTTAGATGAAATATTATGGCCTCGAAATGGCCTGACAAGCGATAGAAAGAGAGATATTGGGCTAAAACTGCCGAATGCTTCCGGAGTGGCACCGATTTTGCGCATTAATTTGTATTGAGTTTGCAATCCTTAATGAAGCATTGAGGAGCCGTGATAGGCAGACCGATTCGACCATAAGACCCTAAACCATCACCCAGATGAGCCTATAGGAGCTGCCCAAGAGCCGTACAGATGATATCGGCTCCGGAACAGGGCTTCACTCAGGGCTCCTACGACCAAAGGGGTATACCTACGATTTTGGGGCCCGGAAGCACCGGCTCAGAATGGCCCAAAAATGATTACAATGCGTCCTTCATGTCTTAGAGAAAATATTATGGCCTCAAAATGGCATGAAAAGTGACAGACAGAGAGATATTGGGCTAAAACTGCCAAATGCTTCCGGAGTGGCATCGATTTTGCGCATTAATTTGTATTGAGTTTGCAATCCTTAATGAAGCATTGAGCAGCCGTGATAGGCATACCAATTGGACCATAAGACTCTAAACCATCACCTAGATGAGCCTATAGGGGCTGCTCGTGAGCCGTACAGAAGATATCGACTCCGGAACAGGGCTTCACTCAGGGCTCCTACGACCAAAGGCGTATGCCTACGATTTTGGGGCCCGAAAGCACCGGCTCAAAATGGCCCGAAAATGATTACAATGCTGACTACATGTCTTAGAGGAAACATTATGGCCTCGAAATGGCGTGACAAGCGACAGACAGAGAGATAATGGGCTAGAACTGCCAAATGCTTCCGGAGTGGCACCGATTTTGTGCATTAATTTGTATTGAGCCTTCAATCCTTAATGAAGCATTCAGGAGCCGTGATAGGCAGACCGATTCAACCATAAGACCCTAAACCATCACCCAGATGAGCCTATAGCAGCTGGCCAAGTGCCGTACAGATGATATCGGCTCCGGAACAGGGCTTCACTCAGGGCTCCTAAGACCAAAGGGGTATACCTACGATTTTGGGGCCCGGAAGCACCGGCTCGAAATGGCCCGAAAATGATTACAATGCTTCCTACATGTCTTAGATGAAATATTATGGCCTCGAAATGGTGTGACAAGCGACAGAGAGAGAGATATTGGGCTAAAGCTGCCAAATGATTCCGAAGTGGCACCGATTTTGCGCATTAATTCGTATTGAGTTTGCAATCCTTAATGAAGCATTGAGCAGCCGTGATAGGCATACCGATTCAACCATAAGACCCTAACCCATCACCTAGATGAGCCTATAGGAGCTGACCGTGAGTCGTACAGAAGATATTGGCTCTGGAAGAGGGCTTAACTCAGGGCTCCTACGACCAAAGAAGTATACCTACGATTTTGGGGCCCGAAAGCACCGGCTCAAAATGGGCCAAAAATGATTACAATGCTTCCTACATGTCTTAGATGAAATATTATGGCCTCGAAATGGCCTGACAAGCGATAGAAAGAGAGATATTGGGCTAAAACTGCCGAATGCTTCCGGAGTGGCACCGATTTTGCGCATTAATTTGTATTGAGTTTGCAATCCTTAATGAAGCATTGAGGAGCCGTGATAGGCAGACCGATTCGACCATAAGACCCTAAACCATCACCTAGATGAGCCTATAGGAGCTGACTGTGAGCCATACAGAAGATATCGGCTCCGGAAAAGGGCTTCACTCAGGGATCCTACGACCTAAGGGGTATACCTATGATTTTGGGGGCCGGAAGCACCGGCTCGGAATGGCCCCAAAACGATTACAATGCTTCCTACATGTCTTAGAGGAAACATTATGGCCACTAAATGGCGTGACAAGCGACAGACAGAGAGATAATGGGCTAGAACTGCCAAATGCTTCCGGAGTGGCACCGATTTTTCGCATTAATTTGTATTGAGCTTGCAATCCTTAATGAAGCATTGAGCAGCCGTGATAGGCATACCGATTGGACCATAAGACCTTAAATCATCACCTAGATGAGCCTATAGGAGCTGCCCGTGAGCCGTACAGAAGATATTGATTCCGGAACAGGGCTTCACTCAAGGCTCCTACGACCAAGGGCGTATACCTACGAATTTGGGGCCCGAAAGCACCGGCTCGAAATGGCCCGAAAATGGTTACAATGCTTCCTACAAGTCTTAGAGAAAACATTATGGCCTCGAAATGGCGTGACAAGCGACAGACAGAGAGATAATAGGCTAGAACTGCCAAATGCTTCCGGAGTGGCACCGATTTTGCGCATTAATTTGTATTGAGCTTGCAAACCTTCATGAAGCATTAAGGAGCCGTGATAGGCAGACCGATTCGACCATAAGACCCTAAACCATCACCCAGATGAGCCTATAGCAGCTGCCCAAGAGCCGTACAGATGATATCGGCTCCGGAACAGGGCTTCACTCAAGGCTCCTAAGACCAAAGGGGTATACCTACGATTTTGGGGCCCGAAAGCACCGGATCGAAATGGCCCGAAAATGATTACAATGCTTCCTACATGTCTGAGATGAAATATTATGGCCTCAAAATGGTGTGACAAGCGACAGAGAGAGAGATATTGGGCTAAAGCTGCCAAATGCTTCTGAAGTGGCACCGATTTTGCGCATTAATTTGTATTGAGTTTGCAATCCTTAATGAAGCATTGAGCAGCCGTGATAGGCATACCGATTCGACCATAAGACCCTAACCCATCACCTAGATGAGCCTATAGGAGCTGACCGTGAGCCGTACAGAAGATATTGGCTCCGGAATAGGGCTTCACTCAGGGCTCCTACAACCAAAGGGGTATACCTATGATTTTGGGGCCCAGAAGCACCGGCTCAGAATGGCCCAAAAATGATTACAATGCTTCCTACATGTCTTAGAGGAAACATTATGGCCTCGAAATGGCATGAGAAGCGACAGACAGAGAGATATTGGGCTAAAAGTGCCGAATGCTTCCGGAGTGGCATCGATTTTGCGCATTAATTTTTATTCAGTTTGCAATCCTTAATGAAGCATTGAGGAGCCGAGATAGCTAGACCGATTCAACGATAAGACCCTAAAGCATCACTTAGATGAGCCTATAGGAGCTGCTCGTGAGCCGTACAGAAGATATCGACTCCGGAACAGGGCTTCACTCAGGGCTCCTACGACCAAAGGGGTATGCCTACGATTTTGGGTTCCGGAAGCACCGGCTCGGAATGGCCCAAAAATGATTACAATCCTTCCTACATGTCTTAGAGGAAATATTATAGCCTCGAAATGGCATGACCAGCGACAGACAGAGAGATATTGGGCTAAAACTGCCGAATGCTTCCAGAGTGGCACCGATTTTGCGCATTGATTTGTATTGAGTTTGCAATCCTTAATGAAGCATTGAGCAGCCGTGATAGGCATATCGATTCGACCATAAGACCCTAAACCATCACCTAGATGAGCCTATAGGAGCTGACCGTGAGCCGTACAGAAGATATCAGCTCCGGAAGAGGGCTTCACTCAGGGCTCCTACGACCAAAGGGGTATACCTACGATTTTGGGGCCCAGAAGCACCGGCTCAGAATGGCCCAAAAATGATTACAATGCTTCCTCCATGTCTTAGAGGAAACATTATGGCCTCGAAATGGCGTGACAAGTGACAGACAGAGAGATAATGGGCTAGAACTGCCAAATGCTTCCGGAGTGGCACCGATTTTGCGCATTAATTTGTATTGAGCCTTCAATCCTTAATGAAGCATTGAGGAGCCGTGATAGGCAGACCGATTCGACCATAAGACCCTAAACCATCACCCAGATGAGCCTATAGCAGTTGGCCAAGAGCCGTACAGATGATATCGTCTCCGGAACAGGGCTTCACTCAGGGCTCCTAAGACCAAAGGGGTATACCTACGATTTTGGGGCCCGAAAGCACCGGCTCGAAATGGCCCGAAAATGATTACAATGCTTCCTACATGTCTTAGATGAAATATTATGGCCTCGAAATGGTGTGACAAGCGACAGAGAGAGAGATATTGGGCTAAAGCTGCCAAATGCTTCCGAAGTGGCACCGATTTTGCGCATTAATTTGTATTGAGTTTGCAATCCTTAATGAAGCATTGAGCAGCCATGATAGGCATATCGATTCGACCATAAGACCCTAAACCATCACCCAGATGAGCCTATAGCAGCTGCCCAAGAGCCGTACAGATGATATCGGCTCCGGAACAGGGCTTCACTCAGAGCTCCTAAGACCAAAGGGGTATACCTACGATTTTGGGGCCCGGAAGCACCGGCTCGGAATTGCCTGAAAATGATTACAATCCTTCCTACATGTCTTAGATGAAATATTATGGCCTCGAAATGGCGTGACAAGCGACAGACAGAGAGATATTGGGCTAAAACTGCCAAATGCTTCCGTAGTGGCACCGATTTTGCGCATTAATTTGTATTGAGTTTGCAATCCTTAATGAAGCATTGAGCAGTCGTGATAGGCATACCGATTGGACCAGAAGACCCTAAAATATCGCCTATATGAGCCTCTAAGAGCTGCCCGTCAGGCGTACAGAAGATATCGGCTCCGGAACAGGGCTTCACACAGGGCTCCAAAGACCAAAGGGGTATTCCTACGATTTTGGGGCCCGGAAGCTCCGGTCGGGAATTGCCCGAAAATGATTACAATGTTGACTACATGTCTTAGATGAAATATTATGGCATGAAAATTCCGTGATAAGGGACAGACAGAGAGATGTTGGGCTAAAACTGCCAAATGCTTTCGGAGTGGCACCGATTTTGCGCATTAATTTATATTGAGTTGCAGTCCTTAATGAAGTGTTGCGTCTCTTTTGAGTTCCCGCAAGTATACGGATCGCAACGTAGTAATAAAAAGATCGATCCCTCGAGGAACGGGTTATGTCCACTCTACTACTCATCCTTAACATTTATGTTTACAGCAATAAAACATGAAATAATTAAACTATAATCCTATTTAAAGTATAATTAAATATACTACTTAATTCAATAGATAAAGATATAGTAGAATACTTAGAAGAATTGATCATGCATTAGATTTTCTTTTTCTATAGCAAAGCATGTAACATGCAATAAACGATTCTCTAATCATATGTGGTCAAGAATAATTCAACCTCTCGGTGCAGAATTACTCTTTTTATTATATGTATCTCTACATACAATAAATACCTTACTTTGTCAAATATTAAACCTAGATCTTATTCTTTGATTATTTCAATAAGTTAGACTTAACTTTGACAAACTAAGTTAAAGATTCACATGCAAACCCAACTAAATGAATTCTATCTCTTTCATCCTTACCAAATTATTTCTTTCTGAGAATATAATTAAGTAAGCTTGATTAAACAAAGACCAAAAGATAACTTAAAGAAACTCTATTGAATGAAACCAATTAACATTGTTGCTTTGCATAGAAAATTATGAAGCACAACATGCAAAAAGTCTTTAATAAAACAAGAGAAAGATAGAAGTAATCAAACTCAAGCCTCTTGGAGGGCGTCACCCCTCGAGGAACTCCTGGATGTTCTTTGCACGAACAATAATAAGTGACTCTCGTCATCTTATTTCTAAGTACTACCTTATTATTTTCTACTGTATTATAATACTACATTTTGCCTATTACATGAGGCATATTATATATTGCATATTGCATATATGGCCTATGGCCTATGGCCTCTGACATATGGCCTCTCTGGCATATGGCCTCTCTGGCATCCGCCCCCTTTCATCTTGATTTGGACTTTAATTTATAGAAGAGGAAGATGATGGCAGTTATGAAGGTGGTTGGCTGGCCAAAAGGTGCTTCAGGTGACTTCTCTTGGGAAGAGTCCTGACCTATGCATGGAAAGACATGATTTTCTGGTGAAAGGTGGCAGTTATGTCTCCTGGAAACACGACTCGCGCTCGCGAGGTTCAAGGTCGCGCTCGCGACTTCTGCTTCAGATGCTTCTGCCTCCCAAAAGTGCTTTGCGCGCTCGCGCAGATGGAAGGTGCGCTCGCGTATTTGTCTTGCAAACCTTCTGACTCTCAGGTCTGATTGTCGCGCCCGCGTATGTGAATGTCGCGCTCGCGACTTGCCTTTTCTGGGTGTAGGTTGCGCGCGCGACCTCCTTCGCGTCGCGAATTCTGTTGAGAAATTTTCTTCCATTTTTAATCAACTTTTGGGTCCTCTTTTTCTATAAAATCAAGCCTTTTCATTCCTTTGCTCAAGTTTCATTCCTATAATCATTTTGAAACAAAAATAACACAAGCAAACGTAAAATATATAAAAATAACATTCAATCATGTAAATTATATGAGAATATCATAACCAAATTTGCCCGCTTTGCGAGGCTATCATGAAGCAATGAGCAACCGAGATAGGCATACCGATTAGACCATAAGACCCTAAACTATCGCCTGGATGAGCCTATAGGAGTTGCCCGTCAGGCGTAGAGAATATATCGGCACCATAACTGGGCTTCACAAAGGGCTCCTAAGACCAAAAGGATATACTTACGATTTTGGGGCCCGGAAGCACGGGCTCGGAATGGCCCAAAAATGATTACAATGCTGCCTACATGTCTTAGAGGAAATCTTATGGCCTCAAAATGGCATGATAAGTGACAGACAGAGAGATATTGAGGTAAAACTGCCAAATGCTTCGGAGTGGCACCGATTTTGCGCATTAATATATATTGAGTTTGCAATCCTTAATGAAGCAATGAGCAGCCGAGATAGGCATACCGATTCGATCGTAGGACCCTAAACTATCGCCAAGATGAGCCTATAGGAGCTTCCTATCAGGCGTACAGAAGATATCGGCTTCGGAACAGGGCTTCACACAAGGCTCCTACGACCAAAGGGGTATACCTACGATTTTGGGGCCTGGAAGCACTGGTTTGGAATGGCCTAAAAATGATTACAATGCTGTCTACATGTCTTAGAGGAAATATTATGGCCTCGAAATGGCTTGATAAGCGACAGACTGAGAGATATTGTGCTTAAACAGCCAAATGCTTCCGGAGTGGGACCGATTTTGTGCATTAATTTATATTGAGTTTGCAATCCTCAATGAAGCAATGAACAGCCGAGATAGGCATACTGATTGGACCAGAAGACCCTAAACTATCGCCTAGATGAGCCTATAGGAGCTACCCTTCTGGCATACAGAAGATATCAGCTCCGGAACAGGGCTTCACATAGGGCTCCTAAGACCAAAGGGGTACACCTTCGATTTTGGCGCCTGAAAGCACCGGCTCGGAATTGCCCGAAAATGATTACAATGCTGGCTACATGTCTTTGAGGAAATATTATGGCCTCGAATTGGTATGATAAGCAACAGACAGAGAGATATTGGGCTAAAACTGCCAAATGCTTCGGGAGTGGCACCGATTTTGCGCATTAATTATTGATTTTGCAATCCTTAATGAAGCAATGAACAGCTGAGATAGGCATACCGATTGGACCAGAAGACCCTAAACTATCGACTAGATGAGCTTATAGGAGCTTCCCATCAGGCGTACAGAAGATATCGACTCCGGAACAGCGCTTCCCATAGGGCTCCTAAGACCAAAGGGGTATACCTACGATTTTAGGGCCCGGAAGCACCGGCTCAGAATTGCCCGAAAATGATTACAATGCTGCCTACATGTCATAGAGGAAATATTATGGCCTCAAAATGGCGTGATAAGCGACAGACAGAGAGATATTGGGCTAAAACTGCCAAATGCTTCAGAAGTGGCACCGACTTTGCGCATTAATTTATATTGAGTTTGCAAGAAGCAATGAGCAGTCGAGATAGGCATACCGATTCGACCGTAAGACCCTAAACTATAGCCTAGATGAGGCTATAGGAGCTTCCCGTCAGGCGTACAGAAGATATCGGCTCCGGAACAGGGCTTCACACAAGGCTCCTAAGACCAAAGGGGTATACCTACGATTTTGGGGCCTGGAAGCACCGGCTCGGAATGGCCTGAAAATGATTACAATACTGCCTACATGTGTTAGAGGAAATATTATGGCCTCGAAATGGCGTGATAAGCGATAGACTGAGAGATATTGCGATAAAACTGCCAAATGCTTCCGGAGTGGCACCGATTTTACGCATTAATTTATATTGAGTTTGCAATCCTTAATGAAGCAATGAACAGCCGAGATAGGCATACCGATTGGACCAGAAGACCCTAAACTATCAACTAGATGAGCTTATAGGAGCTTCCCGTCAGGCGTACAGAAGATATCGACTTCGGAACAGCACTTCACACAAGGCTCCTAAGACCAAAGGGGTATACCTACAATTTTAGGGCCCGGAAGCACCGGCTCGGAATTGCCCGAAAATGAAGATAATGCTATCTACATGTCTTAGATGAAATATAAGGGACAGACAGAGAGATGTTGGGTTAAAACTGGCAAATGCTTTCGGAATGGCACCGATTTTGCGCATTAATTTATATTGAGTTGCAATCCTTAATGAAGCAATGAGCAGCCGAGATAGGCATACCGATTGGACCATAAGACCCTAAAATATCGCCTAGATGAGCCTATAGGAGCTGCCCGTCAGGCGTAGAGAATATGTCAGATCCGGAACAGGGCTTCACACAGGGCTCCTAAGACCAAAGGGGTATACCCACGATTTTGGGGCCCGGAAGCACAGGCTCGGAATTGCCCGAAAATGATTACAATGCTGCCTACATGTCTTAGAGGAAATATTATGGCCTCAAAATGCCATGATATGCGACAGACAGGGAGATATTGGGCTAAAACTGCCAAATGCTTCCGGAGTGGCACAGATTTTGCGCATTAATTTATATTGAGTTTGCTATCCTTAATGAAGCAATGAGCAGCCGAGATAGGCATACCGATTGGACCATAAGACCGTAAACTATCACCTAGATGAGCCTATAGGAGCTGCCCGTCAGGCATACAGAAGATATCGGCACCGGAACAGGGCTTCAAAAAGGGCTCCTAAGACCAAAGGTATATACTTACGATTTTGGGGCCTGGAAGCACGGGCTCGGAATGGCCCGAAAATGATTGCAATGCTGGCTATATGTCTTAGAGGAAATATTATGGCCTCAAAATGGTGTGATAAGCAACAGACAGAGAGATATTGAGGTAAAACTGCCAAATGCTTCCGGAGTGGCACCGATTTTACGCATTAATTTATATTGAGTTTGCAATCCTTAATGAGGCAATTAAGGCGTATAGAAGATATCAGCTTCAGAACAGGGCTTCACACAAGGCTCCTAAGTCCAAAGGGGTATAACTACGATTTTGGGGCCTGGAAGCACCGGTTCAGAATGGCCCGAAAATGATTACAGTGCTGCCTACATGTCTTAGAGGAAATATTATGGCCTCAAAATGGCGTGATAAGCGATAGACAGAGAGATATTGGGCTAAAACTGCCAAATACTTCCGGAGTGGCACCGATTTTGCGCATTAATTTATATTGAGTTTGCAATCCTTAATGAAGCAATGATCAGCGGAGATAGGCATACCGATTTGACCAGAAGACCCTAAACTATCACCTAGATGAGGATAAAGGAGCTACCCATCAGGCATACAGAAGTTATCGGCTCCGGAACAGGGCTTCACATAGGGCTCCTAAGGCCAAAAGGGGTATACCTACGATTTTGGCGCCCGAAAGCACCGACTCGGAATTGCCCCAAAAATGATTACAATGCTGCCTACATGTCTTAGAGGAAATATTATGGCCTTGGAATGGCGTGATAAGCGACAGACAGAGAGATATTGGGCTAAAACTGCCAAATGCTTCCGGAGTTACATTGATTTTGCGCATTAATTTATAATGAGTTTGCAATCCTGAATGAAGCAATGAGCAGCCAAGATAGGCATACCGATTGGACCATAAGACCCTAAACTATCGCCTAGATGAGCCTATAGGAGGTTCCCGTCAGGCGTACAGAAGATATCAGCCCCGGAACAGGGCTTCACACAGGGCTCCTAAGACCAAAGGGGTATACCTACGATTTTGGGGCCCGGAAGCAGCGGCTCGGAATTGCCCGAAAATGTTTACAATGCTGCCTACATGTCTTAGAGGCCTCGAAATGGCATGATAAGTGACAGACAGAGAGATATTGGGCTAAAACTGCCAAATGCTTCCAGAGTGGCACCGATTTTGCGCATTAATTTATATTGAGTTTGCAATCCTGAATGAAGCAATGAGGAGCCGAGATAGGCATATCAGTTGGACCATAAGACCCTAAACTATCACCTAGATGAGCCTATAGGAGCTTCCTGTCAGGTGTACAGAAGATATCGGCTCTGAAATAGGGCTTCACACATGGCTCCTAAGGCCAAAAGGGGTATACCTACGATTTTGGGACCCGGAAGCACGGGCTCAGAATTGCCCAAAAATGGTTACAATGCTGCCTACATGTCTTAGAGGAAATATTATGGCCTCGAAATGGTGTGATAAGTGACAGACAGAGAGATATTGGGCTAAAACTGCCAAATGCTTCCGGAGTGGGATCGATTTTGCGCATTAATTTATATTGAGTTTGAAATCCTTAATTAAGCAATGAACAGTCGAGATAGGCATACCGATTGGACCAGAAGACCATAAAATATCGACTAGATGAGCTTATAGGAGATTCCCGTCAGGCGTACAGAAGATCTCGGCTCCGGAACAGCGCTTCACACAGGGCTCCTAAGACCAAAGGGGTATACCTGCGACATTGGGGTCCGGAAGCATCGGCTCGGAATTGCCCGAAAATGATTACAATGCAGTCTACATGGCTTAGAGGAAATATTATGGCCTCGAAATGGCGTGATAAGTGACAGACAGAGAGATATTGGGCTAAAACTGCCAAATACTTCCGGAGTGGCACCGATTTTGCGCATTAATTTATATTGAGTTTGCAATCCTCAATGAATCAATGAGCAGCCGAGATAGGCATACCGATTTGACCAGAAGACCCTAAACTATCGCCTAGATAAGGCTATAGGAGCTGCCCATCAGGCGTACAGAAGATATCGGCTCCGGAACAGGGCTTCACATAGGGCTCCTAAGGCCAAAGGGGTATACCTACGATTTTGGGGCCCGGAAGCACCGGCCTGGAATTGCCCGAAAATTATTACAATGCTGCCTACATGTCATAGAGGAAATATTATGGCCTCAAAATGGTGTGATAAGCGACAGACAGAGAGATATTGTGCTAAAACTGCCAAATGCTTCAGGAGTGGCACCAATTTTGCGCATTAATTTATATTGTGGTTGCAATCCTTAATGAAGCAATGAGCAGCCGAGATAGGCATACCGATTCGACCGCAAAACCCTATACTATCACCTAGATGAGCCTACAGGAGCTCCCCGTCAGGCGTACAGAAGATATCAGCTCCGGAACAGGGCTTCACACAAGGCTCCTAAGACTAAAAGGGTATACCTACGATTTTGGGGCCTGGAAGCACCAGCTCAAAATGGCCCGAAAATGATTACAATGCTGCCTACATGTGTTAGAGGAAATATTATGGCCTCAAAATGGCGTGATAAGTGACAGACTGAGAGATATTGCGCTAAAACTGCCAAATGCTTCCGGAGTGGGACCGATTTTGTGCATTAATTTATATTGAGTTTGTTATCCTTAATGAAGCAATGAACAGCCGAGATAGGCATACAGATTGGACCAGAAGAGCCTAAAATATCACCTAGATGAGCCTATAAGAATTGCCCGTCAGGCGTACAGAAGATATCGGCTCCGGAACAGGGCTTCACACAGGGCTCCAAAGACCAAAGGGATATTCCTACGACTTTGGGGCTCGGAAGCACGGGCTCGGAATTGCCCAAAAATGATTACAATGCTGACTACATGTCTTAGATGAAATATTATGGAATCAAAATGCCGTGATAAGGGACAGACAGAGAGATGTTTGGCTAAAACTGCCAAATGCTTTTGGAGTGGCACCGATTTTGCGCATTAATTTATATTGAGTTGCAGTCCTTAATGAAGCAATGAGCAGCCGAGATAGGCATACTGATTGGACCATAAGACCCTAAACTATTGCCTAGATGAGCCTATAGGAGCTGCCCGTCAGGCGTACAGAATATATCGGGTCCGGAACAGGGCTTCACACAGGGCTCCTAAGACCTAAGGGGTATTCCCACGATTTTGGGGCCCGAAAGCACGGGTTCAGAAATGCCCGAAAATGATTACAATGCTGCCTGCATGTCTTTGAGGAAATATTATGGCCTCAAAATGTCGTGATATGTGACAGACAGGGAGATATTGGGCTAAAACTGCCAAATGCTACCGAGGTGGCACTGATTTTGCGGATTAATTTATATTGAGTTCGCAATCCTTAATGAAGCAATGAGCAGCCGAGATAGGCACACTGATTAGACCATAAGACCCTAAACTATCGCCTAGATGAGCCTATAGGAGCTGGCCATCAGGCGTACAGAAGATATCGGCACCGGAACAAGGCTTCACAAAGGGCTCCTAAGACCAAAGGGATATACTTACGATTTTGTTGCCCGGAAGCACCGGCTCGGAATGGCCCGAAAATGATTACAATGCTGCCTACATGTCTTAGACGAAATCTTATGGCCTCGAAATGGCGTGATAATGGACAGACAGAGAGATATTGAGGTAAAACTGCCAAATGCTTCCGGAGTGGCACCGATTTTGCGCCTTAATTTATATTGATTTTGCAATCCTGAATGAAGCAATGAGCAGTCGAGAGAGGCATACCGATTCGATCGTAAGACCCTAAACTATCGCCTAGATGAGCCTATAGGAGCTTCCCGTCAGGCGTACAGAAGATATCGGCTCCGGAACAGGGCTTCACACAAGGCTCCTAAGACCAAAGGGGTATACCTACGATTTTGGGGCCTAGAAGCACTGGCTCGGAATGGCCCGAAAATGATTACAATGCTGCCTACATGTGTTAGAGGAAATATTATGGCCTCGAAATGGCGTGATAAGCGACAGACTGAGAGATATTGCGCTAAAACTGCCAAATGCTTCTGTAGTCGGACCGATTTTGTGCATTAATTTATATTGAGTTTGTTATCCTTAATGAAGCAATGAACAGCCGAGATAGGCATACCGATTGGACTATAAGACCCTAAAATATAACCTAGATGAGCCTATAGGAGCTGCCCGTCAGGCGTACAGAAGATATCGGCTCCGAAACAGGGCTTAACAACGGGCTCCAAAGACCAAAGGGGTATACCTACGATTTTGGGGCACGGAAGCACCGGCTCGGAATTGCCCGAAAATGATTACAATGCTGCCTACATGTAATAGAGGAAATATTATGGCCTCAAAATGGCGTGATAAGCGACAGACAGAGAGATATTGTGCTAAAACTGCCAAATGCTTCAGGAGTGGCACCGATTTTGCGCATTAATTTATATTGTGGTTGGAATCCTTAATGAAGCAATGAGCAGCCGAGATGGGCATACCGATTCGACCAGAAGACCCTAAACTATCATCTAGATGAGGCTATAGGAGCTGCCCGTCAGGCGTACAGAAGATATCGGCTCCGGAACAGGGCTTCACATAGGGCTCCTAAGGCCAAAAGGGGTATACCTACGATTTTGGGGCCCGGAAGCACCGGCCCGGAATTGCCCGAAAATTATTACAATGCTTCCTACATGTCATAGAGAAAAAATTAAGGCCTCAAAATGGCATGATAAGCGTCAGACAGAGAGATATTGTGCTAAAACTGCCAAATGCTTAAGGAGTGGCACCGATATTGCGCATTAATTTATATTGTTGTTGCAATCCTTAATGAAGCAATGAGCAGCCGAGATAGGCATACCGATTCGACCGTAAGACCCTAAACTATCACCTAGATGAGCCTATAGGAGCTACCCATCAGTCGTACAGAAGATATCGGCACCAGAACAGGGCTTCAAAAAGGGCTCCTAAGACCAAATGGATATACTTACTGACAGCGTTCTTCGCAAGTGTACGAAATCGCAACAAGTAATATAGAGTAAGAAAGTATCGTATCCACAGGGATTGTTTATCAATTACCAAAATTATGTTAACCTATTATTATTTAGACGATGATAAAAGGAATTCGCTGTAAAGTAAATAAAATTCAAAGTAAAAGAGATCAAACACAAAATTTAGGTGAAAAGAAATCAGGGGATTAAGCTACTAGAGAATTTGATTTCATTTAATTCTATCCAGCTTACTCTATTAGTTCATTAATCAATTTTAATTGTTCAAGTAGGAGAAACAACCCTAAAGTTACTAACAAGCTCTCCCGATTTATTGTTAGCAATTCTAATCCAATTTAATTTCCTATCTTAATAATGAAATTAAACATGAATCAGATCATTAGGTTTTATGGTTGTTTTATGAATTCACAACTTAATACTTTATTAACTTATGAAAGCCCCCCTTGAGTCAAACCATATAGTTTCCACATCAAGTTATTATTCTCAAGTAAATTATCACCTTGTTCATATCAATAACCCTTCTCCCGAATGTAGTTATTGAAATAATTCAATCCAGGGGAATTTTTCTGCCTGGAAGCCTTAAGCACAATAATAAGTTATAACAAGAACAAAGAAAAATAAATCTAATATTATAAGCTGGAATCGAATTAAATTACATCAAATCCCTAGTATAAAAGTTTAGCTAGACATAGTCATTAAATTAAACTCAATTACACTTGAATCATTCATCATATTTAAAAACAATAATAAAGAAAGAAACAAGATGAAGAGTTTAGAATAAAAACTGTATCACAACTATGTTGATGGCTTCCTTGAATCTTGGCACAATTATTTGATGCTTGAAATCTTTGAGAGAGAAAGAATTATGTAGAGAAATTGCAAAAAAAATGAGATCCCTTGCTATGAGAAGTTCCCCTCTTTATATAGAGCTCCTGAGGGCAAGTCTGACTCCTTTTAGGAAATAGAATCCTTATTTGATGCAAAAAATCCTTTATAGGAGATCATGGCTGTTTAGGCTTTTGATTTCTTCTTGATTAGGACTCCTTTTTCTCTTAGAATAGGTCCAGGTCTTGTTTAGTGTGTTTAGGAAACTCCCCGAGGTCGGCTCATGTGAGAAAAAGCTTGATTTGCGCATTAAATTCCCTCTGGTTCCGCTTGCGCAGCACGGGCGTGCTTCCTGGCACGGGCTGGGTGTGCTTTAGTCTGGAAGTCTGGCCAGTGAAGCACGGGGCGTGCTAGGTAGCACGGGCTAGCGAAGCATTGAGGCACGGGCGTGCCACTTAGCACGCCAAGGGCGTGCTTTTCTCTGGAAGTCTGTCTAGAGTTGCCATGGGCGTGCCATTGTAGCACGACCGTGCTTTTTGACACACCCTGGCCATGCTCTCTTCTGTCTCTCCTTTTTTATTTGGCTTCTAGCACAGGCGTGCCTTCCAGCACGGGCTGGGCATGCTAGAAGCTGAGTGTCTTGCATTCTAAAGTTCTTTTCTGCGCCAAATTTCTGCAATTTTCTCTTAGATCAAGTGGATTAAAGACCAAGGAAGCTTTTAAACACAATTATACTAAAAGTGATTTAAAATTAAATTAAAGAAGTAAAAACTTACTAAAATTCTAATAAAAACTATATTAAAAACACTATAAAATTTGCACTTATCAAAATTCCCCAAACTTAAACCATTGCTTGTCCTCAAGCAACAAAACTAAAGGAAAAATAATTTGACGACACTAGTTTAACATGGTTGGAGATGATTTCCATAATCTTTCATGATATCACGATTAGTAAACAAGTGAATAAACTCAATCGTTCTCCATGCTATTCACATTTAAGCTTGTCTTTTATTTCTTGAAGAAAACATGTTCATTGAGTAAAATACAAGTTTAAAGAGATTGTCAACACTAATACTTATTCAAATTATGATAAACAGGTCATGAATCATCTAAAGCATTGAAAAAATAAGACAATTGATAGAAGTGGCATTCCCATATGCAGAATTAGTCATCCTTTCTCCACGATATAAATGCATACGATTAAAAGATCAGAAGGTCTTTATTTTGGGTTGTAATGGGGCTTTTTTGGTGTAAATTTTGCTTAATCAAAGAAAGGGATAAAATGTAGACAAAGAGTACAAAACACTGTATAACATTCAAGATTCTCTTTTAATTAAACTTTTTCTAGTTCTAGGGAGTGTCTTGTTTGAAACTTTCTTACTAGCTAGAGGCATATTGGACAATGTCTTTTCTTAATATTTTGGCACTTTTCTCCCTTGCCCTTTTTTCTATTTTTCTTGAATTCTTTTGATTGCTTTTCATGTGCCTCTTTCTTGATTCTTTTTTTTTTTTTATTTGCTAGTATTATTTGATGAATTCTCCCTCTTTTGTTGCTACATTCTAATTAAAAATCGAATCTTTCAATCATACAATCCTTTGTACTTAGGGTAGGAAATTTGAATTTTGGTTTCAATGGCTTGGTTTATTGAGGGTGAAGAAGAAAAATTTTACGGTTTTGAGGCTTCAAAGTTGGTTTCAAGAGTCATATTTTTAATTTAGGTGGTCTAGGCTAAATATAGGTTTCAACAAAAATTGCCTAAATCATCTCTTTCAAAAAGTAATCATTTAAATTTTTCACCTCGAAGGGATTTCTAAGTTTTGTTCTAGGAATGCCGAGGTTTAAAATACTTTAGAGTGAAACACACCTATATATCATAACTTCTCATAAAGATCAGTGTTTAAAAATCTAGAAACAAATAATTTAGATCAATGAACATATTTAAATCAAAATTTCAAATTCAAAACTTTAAATATGCTAGGATTGAGAATCAATTATGTTTAACACTTAATACTAGACATGAAAACCTTCAAGCTTATTTGTAATCATTCCAACCATGTTCAACAAAAAATTTTTAGCTAAAATTCCCTTCCCCCAATTCAATCAATCACATTGTCCCCAATGTGTATAAATTCCCCAAACTTATTTCATTACTTGAAGAAAAGCAGTAAGAGATAAGAAGAAAAACTTACCAACATTGTATTGAACAATACAATAGAAAGGTGGTGGAAAGTGTCGTAGCTAAAGGAGCAACTAAACATTAAGAATAAAAACTACTAAGAAGTTATAAAAATTCAAATAACAAATAAACTAAAGTGAAAGCAACCAAGACAATGTATTAGAACAAATAAACAAAAATAAAACAAAGAAAAGTGAGAAATCCGTCAATTCTCTGGTGGTGGAGGTGGCTGCAGAAGCTGGAGGATGGTCTGGAGTTGGCCTTGCATGGTGTCCATCCGAGAATCAAGACTGCCATTCATGATCTCAATGGACTGGAAACGGTCTGTGATCATTGTTTCCATTCCGCTAAGGCGCGTGTCAAAGAGGTCCATTCGAGACATCATCCTTGCAAGGACTTCGTCATTTGACATGTTGGATGTGCCTTGGAACGATGGGCCAGCACCTGATGTACCTGCACAAAAAGAAGGAGTAAAAGGTGGAGGGATATCCTCCTCCATGTCAGCACCGCCTGCAGCCTCGGCTTCTTCCTCATCAGAATCATTCTCTGGGGCACCTATTACTCGATATGTATCCCCAACTTTTTCAATCAACTTCATATGAATCATAACATCGACATCCAGCCTGGTACCACGCCCCCCTCCTATACTATCATAAATTGGCCTAGCCGGGTTCCAAACCTGTAGATATCTAGCAATTCGGGTTACAAAACACCCAATCATTATAGCTCCTTTGTCGGCTCGAGCCACCTTTGCAAATCTCTGGCAGAGCCAATACCCAACATTCAACAAGATTCCATGTTCAATTGCCCATAGAAAATATAGCTCATTCAAACCTAACACCCCATCACTTTCACTCCTTCCAAATATAGTATTTGACAAAAATTTATGAATATACCGCAAGGAAGGTTTTTTCAATTTGGACGCTTTCGAATATCTAGGATTATAATTTACTTCACCAGTAAATTCTCGCCAAGTATTGCGTGCACTAAAATCACTAGAAATTTGAATTTGGCTATTTTCTGTGGGGAATCCGAAAATTTGGCTAATCTCATTCACAGACAGTTCAAAATCCTGGCTAAGAAGCCTAAAACGAATTTTGCTTGGTGGAGATGTAGGCAAAAACCGGATAAAAGATGAATAAGAACTTAAGAATTCTAGAGTTAATGGAGCATAAACTAAATCCTTCATTTCAAGAAACTGTCCCCACCCTATTCGCCTAAGAGGTTCTAACACAATATCTCTAAGACCCACTTGTGCTAAAGCAGCTTCATCAATGAATCGATTTGGTAAAATAGGCCGAAGAGATAATTTTGTGTACCTTTCTTGTTGATCTGATGAGGCAAAGTCGAAAGGAATTGCTGGAGGTGAAGGAGGTTGAGGAGCCGTGGTGGATCGCGCAGTTGGGCATTTTCGAGCGGCAACTGAGGATGCGGGTCTGCTACGTTTGTATCTAGGAGGCATGATTGGAGATGATTATTTGGAAATTTGGTGTGGAGGGTGTTTGATTTGAGAGAGAAAGGAGAGAAAGAGAGAAAGTTTGAGAGAGAAGAGGTGACGGCTAGGGCGTGCGAGATGGAAAGTGGGGCGGTTGGAGGCGTGCTCTTTAAATAGGGGCGCCAATAAATGAGGGTGTCTGATTGTGGCACGGCCGTGCTGATAAGCACGGCCTGGGCGTGCTCTCCTCTGACCTGCAAAATGAAAGAAAGGGTGTACCTGGCACGGGCGTGCTACATAGCACGGCTTGGGCGTGCTCTTCTCTGCCTCTCAAGTTCTTTTCGCGCTCGCGCATATGAAAGTCGCGCTCGCGTATTTTGCTGGCAAACTTTCTGCCTCTCAAAGGTGCTTTCTCGCGCCCGCGCATATGAATATCGCGCTCGCGTCTTCTGGTCCAATTGCTTCTGACACTCAGATCTGCTTGTCGCGCTGTGAATACTCAAATTTTGAGACTCGAAAAGCCGGTTTTCCCGGCCGCGGCGGTGGCGGCCGCCCTTAAAGGCGGCGGTAGCCGCTATCGGCCGCCGGCGACAGCGGCTGCAGTCGCCTGTGAATACTCAATTTTTTTGAGGCTCAAAAGCCTATTTTTTTCGGATTGCGAACAGTCCGGCCGGACCGGAGGCCTTTCAGAAAATTCACCGGAAGTATGCCAATATGGTACTTGAAACGTCCGGAAAATTACGAGGATCACGGAACTGGTCCCGGAATATTTTTTGGAGGTCCGGAACTCCCGGAAAAGCCCCCGGAATAAACCTGCCTGCCCTGGTGGCTCAGCCACCGGAGCCAGCCACCGAGCCGGCGGCCCATCCCGGCGGCCCAGCCGCCGGGCAGGCCGCCGACGAACCGGCGGCCCGGCCGCCGGGCGGGCCGCCGAGACCCGGCGGCCCGACCGCTGAGACCCGGCGGCCCGGCCGCCGGGAGGGCCGCCGATCCGGCGGCTCAGCCGGCGGCCCGGCCGCCGAGACTTGGCGGCCCGGCCGCCGGGCGGGCCGCCGAGCCGGCGGTCCATCCGGCGACCCAGCCACCGGAAACAGTCCGTTTTGCGCCTATAAATACAGGCCTCGGGCCTCCTTTTTTCCTCACTCAGTCTGTGTTGACGGACGCTCCTTCTCCCTCTCGCTCCTTGCGAATTCTTTACTGCTTTTTTGCATTTTAATTTAGCTTTTATTGCTTTCTTTCTTTGTTAAGTGGTCATTAAAATTAAATTAATTAATTTCCCTTAACGAGGAGCTTAACCTGGAGTTAAGAAGTGGCCGTCGACTAAATCAGGTACGCAAAACTAAACTCTGTTTTTTTTAATTTTAGCATTTCATGCATGCTTCTTTTCTACTCCTCTTAAATTCTATAACTGCATAAATGCATTCATACCATTAACTAGGCAAATAAATTGCCTCAATTAAATAAATTTAAGCTAAATGCCCGGTTAATTAATGATCGTGGTATTAAAGTTTAAATTCGACAATATTGGCTAAAAGCCTAGTTAATCAATAACTATGGTGAAATTGCCTTTATTTCGAACAAGTTTTGGCTTAAGTCTAATTAATCAATAATTGTGACTAAAAGGCCCTAATTAAACACTTTTTTTATTATGGCAATAAATTGCCTATATTTCAATTTAATTAATCACTTTAGGCAAACAAATTGCCTATAAGTGAAGATTAACCTTTTTAGCGACAAATCGCTTAAATTAAATATCTTTGGCTAAAAGCCTTCAAACAATTTTTTTTGGCAAATAAACTGCCTTAAATCAATCAGCTTTGGCGACAATCGCCCAATTAGCATCATTTGGCAAATTAATTGCCTAAACCAATATTTTGGCTTTAAAAGCCTTAAAACAATTCGTTTGGCACAAATGCCTTAAAAATCAATCTTTTGGCAAGAATAAGCCCAAATTAAATTCTTTTGGCTAAAAGCCTCAAAATCAACATTTTGGCACCAAGTGCCTAAATCCTTCTACCTTTTTGGCAAAATGCCTAAACAAAATGCACAAAGCATACACACACTCATGCATAAAGCATCCCATTCAAAGCCCTCTAAAAGAGGCCTATCGAACTACGTTGACTTTGATCTTCCATTCAAACGGAAGTACGTAGGCACGTTCGGGATCTAACCCCGGGCGGCAAGTCGAATCACATAACCTAGTTTCATCAGCATGACATAGTCTCGGGATCCACCTCGGGTTCGAAGACCATGCCTTAGACATTGGGCTAATTAATCTAGTAACTAGGTTAATTAAAATTGGAGTCACTTAGGGTTTTTCCTAGTTTACCCTAAAACAATTAAACAAGGTGGCGACTCATACATTCACGTGCATTTCTTCCTTTAGTCACATGCATTCACATGCCTATGGCATTTTGGGGAGGGGTTCACACGCGCCCGCGTATATGAATTTCACGCTCGCGACTTCAGCTCGCGCCCGCGCATATGAATATCGCGCTCGCGTCTTCTCGCGTCTTCTGGTCCAATTGCTTCTGACACTCAGATCTGCTTGTCGCGTCCGCGTATATGAATGTCGCGCTCGCAACTTCAGCTCGCGCCCGCGCATATGAATGTCGCGCTCGCAACTTCAGCTCGCGCCCGCGCATATGGAAGGTGCGTTCGCGAGTTTTTCTTGCAAATCTTATGACTCTCTTTTCTAATTGTCGCGCTCGCGCTTGTGAATGTCGCGCTCGCGACTTGGGCATTTTTCTTTGTTGAGACTTGCTTCGTAGCGCGACTTGGGAATGTCGCGCTCGCAACTTGGGCGTGCCACTTAGCACGGCTAGGGCGTGCTTGGTTCTGGATTTCCACTTTTTCCTACAAAAACTCTTAACTAAACAAAAGAACACTTATGGAGAAAATTTGGGATTTTGACAAATGAAATAGGGAATAAAAATAAATAAATGGACGAAAATTTAATAAAAAAAAGATGGGTTGTCTCCCATGAGCACTTTTGTTTAACGTCGTTAAGTTCGACGCACTTATCTGAATTTAGGCTAGGCAAGACCAATTGTAGTCTTGATGGGTTCAAAGGTTTCATTATAATAGCTTCTCAAACGTTGAGCATTTACCTTGAAACTTCGATTCGACTTACCATCCACTATTTCAATCGCGCCATGAGGAAAGATTTCCTTGATTGTGAATGGTCCAGACCATCTAGAGCGCAACTTACCAGGAAATAACCGAAGTCTAGAGTTATAGAGCAACACCTGCTGGCCTACCTTTAGATCCCTCATGATAATGCGCTTATCGTGCCATTGTTTAGTGCGATCTTTATATATTTTAGCACTTTCATAAGCATGGAGGCGCAATTCATCCATCATGTTTAGCTGTAACAAGCGTTTTTGTCCCACTTCCTTGGCATTAAAGTTGAGAAATTGAATGGCCCAAAATGCCTTATGTTCTAACTCTACAGGAAGATGACAAGCCTTACCATACACCATGCGATATGGAGACATACCTATAGGCGTTTTGAATGCCGTTCTGTAGGCCCATAGAGCATCGTCTAGCTTTTTGGACCAATCCTTTTGTGATTGTCCAACAGTGGTTTCGAGGATCTTTTTGATTTCTCTGTTAGTGACCTCTACTTGTCCACTGGTTTGAGGACGATATGGAGTACCTACACGATGAGTGACACCGTATTTTGAAAGAAGGGAGTCTAAATATCGATTACAAAAATGCTTACCTCCGTCCGTGATTATCGCCCTGGGAGTACCATGCCTTGTAAAAATGTTTTTCTTGATGAAGCTCATCACACTTTTGGCATCGTTATTTGGAAGAGCAACAGCTTCTGCCCACTTTGACACATAATCCACCGCCACTAGAATGTATTGATTTGAATATGATGGTGGAAAAGGTCCCATAAAGTCCAGACCCCATACATCGAAGATTTCGACTTCAAGGATGCTGTTCAGGGGCATTTCATGTCTCTTCGAAATGTTACCTAACCTTTGACAACGATCACAAAGACGAACATAATTATAAGCATCTTTAAAAAGATTAGGCCAATACAAACCACTTTCTAGTATACGCGCAGCTGTCTTGTTTGCTCCAAAGTGGCCTCCACATTCCATTGAATGGCAGAATTTAAGGACACTTTCTATTTCAGTTTCCGGTATACATCTCCTGAAGAGCTGATCACTACAATACTTGAATAAAAATGGCTCCTCCCAATAGTAGAATTTGATATCATGAAAAAATTTTTTTCTTTGTTGGTAAGAAAAATTGGGAGGAGGAATTTTGCAAACAAGATAATTAACTATGTCAGCGTACCAGGGGGTTTGAGCATTTGCTACTAGAAGAAGTTGCTCATGAGGAAAACTTTCATTGATTTGTAGCTCGCTTGTATCTTCCTCCCCCAATTCAAGCCTGGAAAGATGGTCAGCAACGAGGTTCTCGGTCCCCTTTTTGTCGCGAATTTCTAGGTCAAACTCTTGCAATAGAAGTACCCAACGAATGAGTCTCGGCTTTGCATCTTTCTTTTCCAGCAAGTATTTGATGGCGGAGTGATCTGTGTAGACGATTGTTTTAGCTCCAATTAGATATGCCCTTAATTTGTCAAAAGCAAAAACAATAGCCAACAATTCTTTTTCCGTAGTTGCATAGTTTAATTGCGCATCATTCAATGTGCGACTTGCATAATAAATAACATGCAACTTCTTGTCTTTTCTCTGTCCAAGAACAGCTCCTACAGCATGATCACTAGCATCACACATAAGCTCAAAAGGTAAAGTCCAATCTGGTGTAGTGATGATCGGGGCTGAGATTAACTCCTTCTTCAACCTGTTAAAAGCATCTAAACATTCTTTGTCAAAATCAAATGGAACATCTTTAACTAACAAATTGCAAAGAGGTTTAGTGATTTTTGAGAAATCCTTTATGAATCTCCTGTAAAACCCTGTATGCCCAAGAAAACTTCTTATACCTTTTACTGTGTTAGGAGGAGGTAGTTTTTCAATTACCTCAATCTTTGCCTTGTCTACTTCAATTCCTTTTTGAGAGATTTTATGCCCTAAGACAATACCTTCACTGACCATGAAGTGACATTTTTCCCAATTTAACACAAGATTAGTATCTTCACATCGTTGCATTACTAAAGATAAATTATGAAGGCATGCATCGAAGGAAGAACCAAACACAGAAAAATCATCCATGAATATTTCAATAAAATTTTCCACCATATCAGAAAAGATGGACATCATGCACCTTTGAAAGGTTGCAGGGGCATTGCATAGCCCAAAAGGCATTCTCCTGTAGGCAAAAGTGCCATAAGGACATGTGAAGGTAGTTTTCTCTTGGTCTTCAGGAGCTATAGGTATTTGGAAGTATCCTGAGTAGCCATCTAAGAAACAATAAAAAGGATAACCTGCAAGTCTTTCAAGCATTTGATCAATAAAGGGAAGGGGAAAATGGTCTTTGCGTGTTGCTTTATTTAATTTTCTATAATCTATGCACACACGCCAACCTGTGACTGTTCTTGTGGGGATTAATTCATTGTTTTCATTAGAAATAACAGTCATACCTCCCTTCTTTAGAACAACTTGGACAGGACTCACCCAGTTACTGGCATGATAAGCGTCAGACAGAGAGATATTGTGCTAAAACTGCCAAATGCTTAAGGAGTGGCACCGATATTGCGCATTAATTTATATTGTTGTTGCAATCCTTAATGAAGCAATGAGCAGCCGAGATAGGCATACCGATTCGACCGTAAGACCCTAAACTATCACCTAGATGAGCCTATAGGAGCTACCCATCAGTCGTACAGAAGATATCGGCACCAGAACAGGGCTTCAAAAAGGGCTCCTAAGACCAAATGGATATACTTACTGACAGCGTTCTTCGCAAGTGTACGAAATCGCAACAAGTAATATAGAGTAAGAAAGTATCGTATCCACAGGGATTGTTTATCAATTACCAAAATTATGTTAACCTATTATTATTTAGACGATGATAAAAGGAATTCGCTGTAAAGTAAATAAAATTCAAAGTAAAAGAGATCAAACACAAAATTTAGGTGAAAAGAAATCAGGGGATTAAGCTACTAGAGAATTTGATTTCATTTAATTCTATCCAGCTTACTCTATTAGTTCATTAATCAATTTTAATTGTTCAAGTAGGAGAAACAACCCTAAAGTTACTAACAAGCTCTCCCGATTTATTGTTAGCAATTCTAATCCAATTTAATTTCCTATCTTAATAATGAAATTAAACATGAATCAGATCATTAGGTTTTATGGTTGTTTTATGAATTCACAACTTAATACTTTATTAACTTATGAAAGCCCCCCTTGAGTCAAACCATATAGTTTCCACATCAAGTTATTATTCTCAAGTAAATTATCACCTTGTTCATATCAATAACCCTTCTCCCGAATGTAGTTATTGAAATAATTCAATCCAGGGGAATTTTTCTGCCTGGAAGCCTTAAGCACAATAATAAGTTATAACAAGAACAAAGAAAAATAAATCTAATATTATAAGCTGGAATCGAATTAAATTACATCAAATCCCTAGTATAAAAGTTTAGCTAGACATAGTCATTAAATTAAACTCAATTACACTTGAATCATTCATCATATTTAAAAACAATAATAAAGAAAGAAACAAGATGAAGAGTTTAGAATAAAAACTGTATCACAACTATGTTGATGGCTTCCTTGAATCTTGGCACAATTATTTGATGCTTGAAATCTTTGAGAGAGAAAGAATTATGTAGAGAAATTGCAAAAAAAATGAGATCCCTTGCTATGAGAAGTTCCCCTCTTTATATAGAGCTCCCGAGGGCAAGTCTGACTCCTTTTAGGAAATAGAATCCTTATTTGATGCAAAAAATCCTTTATAGGAGATCATGACTGTTTAGGCTTTTGATTTCTTCTTGATTAGGACTCCTTTTTCTCTTAGAATAGGTCCAGGTCTTGTTTAGTGTGTTTAGGAAACTCCCCGAGGTCGGCTCATGTGAGAAAAAGCTTGATTTGCGCATTAAATTCACGCTGGTTCCGCCTGCGCAGCACGGGCGTGCTTCCTGGCACGGGCTGGGTGTGCTTTAGTCTGGAAGTCTGGCCAGTGAAGCACGGGGCGTGCTAGGTAGCACGGGCTAGCGAAGCATTGAGGCACGGGCGTGCCACTTAGCACGCCAAAGGCGTGCTTTTCTCTGGAAGTCTGTCTAGAGTTGCCATGGGCGTGCCATTGTAGCACGGCCGTGATTTTTGACACACCCTGGCCGTGCTCTCTTCTGTCTCTCCTTTTTTATTTGGCTTCTAGCACGGGCGTGCTAGAAGCTGAGTGTCTTGCATTCTAAAGTTCTTTTCTGCACCAAATTTCTGCAATTTTCTCTTAGATCAAGTGGATTAAAGACCAAGGAAGCTTTTAAACACAATTATACTAAAAGTGATTTAAAATTAAATTAAAGAAGTAAAAACTTACTAAAATTCTAATAAAAACTATATTAAAAACACTATAAAATTTGCACTTATCACTTACGATTTTGGGGCCTGGAAGCACCGGCTTGGAATGGCCCAAAAATGATTACAATCCTTCCTACATGTCTTAGAGGAAATATTATGGCCTCGAAATGGTATGACAAGCGACAGACAGAGACATATTGGGCTAAAACTGCCAAATGCTTCCGGAGTGGCACCGATTTTGCGCATTGATTTGTATTGAGTTTGCAATCCTTAATGAAGCATTGAGCAGCCGTGATAGGCATACCGATTCGACCATAAGACCCTAAACCATCACCTTGATGAGCTTATAGGAGCTGCCCGTGAGCCGTACAGAAGATATAAGCTCCGGAATAGGGCTTCACTCAGTGCTCCTACGACCAAAGGGGTATACCTACGATTTTGGGGCCCGAAAGCACCAGTTCGGAATGGCCCGAAAATGATTACAATCCTTCCTACATGTCTTAGAGGAAATATTATGGCCTCGAAATGGCGTCACAAGCGATAGACAGAAAGATATTGGGCTAAAACTGCCAAATGCTTCCGGAGTGGCACTGATTTTGCGCATTAATTTGTATTGAGTTTGCAATCCTTAATGAAGCATTGAGCAGCCGTGATAGGCATACCGATTCGACCATAAGACCCTAAACCATCACCTTGATGAGCCTATAGGAGCTGACCGTGAGTCGTACAGAACATATCGGCTCCGGAAGAGGGTTTCACTCAGGGCTCCTACGACCAAAGGGGTATACCTATGATTTTGCGGCCCGGAAGCACCGGCTCGGAATGGCCTGAAAATGGCTACAATGCTTCCGACATGTCTTAGATGAAATATTATGGCCTCGAAATGGCATGACAAGCGACAGAAAGAGAGATATTGGGCTAAAACTGCCAAATGCTTCCGGAGTGGCACTGATTTTGCGTATTTATTTGTATTGAGTTTGCAATCTTTAATGAAGCATTGAGCAGCCGTGATAGGCATACCAAGACCCTAAACCATCACCTAGATGAGCCTATAGGAGCGGCCCGTGAGCCGTACAGAAGATATCAGCTCCGGAATAGGGCTTCACTCAGGGCTAGTTTGCAATGCTTAATGAAGCATTGAGCAGCCGTGATAGGCATACCGATTCGACCATAAGACCCTAAACCATCACCTTGATGAGCCTATAGGAGCTGCCCGTGAGCCGTACAGAAGATATCAGCTCCGGAATTGGGCTTCACTCAGGGCTCCTACGACCAAAGGGGTATACCTACGATTTTGGGGCCCGAAAGTACCGGCTCAGAATGGCCCGAAAATGATTACAATGCTTCCTACATGTCTTAGAGGAAACATTATGGCCTCGAAATGGCATGACAAGCGACAGACAGAGAGATATTGGGCTAGAGCTGCCAAATGCTTCCGGAGTGGCACCGATTTTGCGCATTAATTTGTATTGAGTTTGCAATCCTTAATGAAGCATTGAGGAGCCGTGATAGGCAGACCAATTCGACCATAAGACCCTAAACCATCACCTTGATGAGCCTATAGCAGCTGCCCAAGAGCCGTACAGATGATATCGGCTCCGGAATAGGGCTTCACTCAGGGCTCCTACGACCAAAGGGGTATACCTACGATTTTGGGGCCCAGAAGCACCGGCTCGGAATGGCCCGAAAAAGATTACAATGCTTCCTACTGTGAACCCCTTCCCCAAATGTCATAGGCATGTGATGCATATGATGGATGAGAAGAAATACACGTGATGTGTGTGAGTCGCCACCTTGTTTAATTATTTAAGGGTAAACTAGGAAAAAACCCTAAGTGACTCCATTTTTAATTAACCTAGTTACTAGATTAATTATCCCAATGTTTAAGGCACAGTCTGCGAACCCGAGGTGGATCCCGAGACTATGTCATGCCGATAAACTAACCGATGAATGAATGCTTTGCAAGGTAAATGATGGATTAATGAAATGTTTGAGTGATTTTGACTTGCCACCCGGGGTGAAATCCCGAACGTGCCTACGTACTTCCGTTTGAATGGAAGATCAAAGTCAACGTAGTTCGATAGGCCTCTTTTAGAGGGCTTTGAATGATATGCTTAATGCATGGGTGTGTGTATGCTTAGTGCATGATTTTGTGTATGCTTTGTGCATTTTATGTGTATGCTTTGTGCATGATTTTGTGTATGCTTTGTGCATGATTTTGTATGCTTTGTGCATGCTTTTGTATGCTTTGTGCATGAGTGTGTATGCTTTGTGCATGAGTGTGTGTATGCTTTATGCATTTTGTTTAGGCATTTTGCCAAAAATGTTGATTTTGAGGCATTTGTGCCAAAATGGTTCATTTAAACGATTTGTCGCTTAAAAGATTGATTTTAAGGCCTTTGGCTGAAAATTGGTTCATTTTAAGGCATTTCGCTAAAAATGTCGATTTTACGGCTTTGAGCCGAAAATGGTTGATTTTAAAGGCATTTTGCCAAAAATGTCGATTTTACGTAATTTGACGCTAAAATGGTTGATTTTACGGTTTTAAGCCGAAAATGTTGATTTTAAGGCATTTTGCCAAAAGATTGATTTTAAGCTATTTGTTGCTAAAAATGGTTGATTTTAGGCCTTTGGCCAAAAGGTGTTGTTTTAGGCAATTAGTTTGCCAAAATGTGCGATTTAGGCTTTAATGCCTCGATTATCAATTAATCGGGCGTTCGAGCTTAATCACAATTTATTGTCGAAACGTGATTGATTAAGGCTTTTAGCCACAATTATTGATTAATTGGACTTAAGCCGGATTTGTTCGAAATAAGGCAATTGAACCGTAGTTATTAATTAACTAGGCTCTTTTAGCCAATATTGTCGGATTTAAACTTTAATACCACGATTATTGATTAACCGGGCATTTAAGCTTAATCAAATTAATTAAGGCAGTTTATTTACCAAAAATAATGACGTGGATGCATTTATGCAATTGTAGCATTATTAAGAGTAGAAGAGAAATATGCATGAAGCGCTAAAATTAAATAGGCAGAGTTTTGTTTACATACCTGATTTAATCGACGACCGCTTCTTAACTCCGGATTAAGCTCCTCGCTTAGGAAATATTAATTAATTTTAATTTGTTTAATTTTAATGTCCAAATATCACAATAAAAATGCAATAAAAATTAAATTAAATGCAAAAAGCGGTAAAGAAAACGCAAGGAGCGTGAGAGGGAGAGGGTTTCGTCCGTTAAAACAGACAGGTGTGCCCAAAATTGGACTGAAAATGGCCTATTTATAGGCCATTTTCGGGTCCAGGGCGGCAGGTGCCGCCTGGCTCGGCGGCAGCTGCCGCCCAAGAGGCTGGGCGGCAGGTGCCGCCCAGTCGGTGGGGCGGCAGGTGCCGCCCATGCTGGGCGGCAGGTGCCCCCTGGGAGGGCGGCAGGTGCCGCCCAGGCGGTGGGGCGGCAGGTGCCGCCCATGCTGGGCGGCTGCTGCCGCCGTGTCCGGCGGCCGGCGCCGCCGTAGCTGGTGGTGGCCACCATGTCTCGCTCCGGGAGCTTTTTTGGGAGTTTCCGACCTCCAAAAATCATTCCGAGACCGGTTCTGCGATCCTCGTGAAATTCCGGACGTTTCAAGTACCATATTGACATATTTCCAGTAAATGTCCAAAATGGCCTCCGGTCCGGCCGGACTGTTTGCACAGTTGCTGTAGCAAAGTCAAACTAATTGGCATGGCACTGTAGCAGCGTGTTTTCCTCCATTTAAAGAGTTTCACATGCCACCAACAACATGAGAAGCCTCAAAATTTGAGTATTCACAGTTGCCCCCCACTGGCTATCATAAAAATGATTTATGAGAGCCAGTGGTTGTCTGATGGAGCAAATTTTGAAGGCGAAAACTCGGACCTTGGGCCAAATTGGGATTGTGGGGCCTTGGTCTGAGTTGTGAATTTTCGGACCCTAGGCCGAGTTTTGAATTTCGGGCCTCTGTGGCCTGAATGTGAATTTTCGGGCCTCTGGGGCCTGAATTGTGATTTTTCGGGCCTCTGGGGCCTGATTGTGATTTTTCGGGCCACTTTGGCCTGATTGTGATTTTTCAGGCCACTTTGGCCTGAATGTGATTTTTCGGGCCACTTTGGCCTGAATGTGATTTTTCGGGCCTCTGTGGCCTGAATTGTGATTTTTCGGGCCTCTGGGGCCTGATTGTGATTTTTCGGGCCACTTTGGCCTGATTGTGATTTTTCGGGCTTCTGGGGCCTGAATTGTGATTTTTCAGGCCTCTGGGGCCTGATTGTGATTTTTCGGGCCTCTGGGGCCTGATTGTGAATTCTTCGGGCCACTTTGGCCTGAATTGTGATTTTTCGGGCCACTGCGGCCTGAATGTGATTTTTCGGGCCTCTGTGGCCTGAATTGTGATTTTTCGGGCCACTGCGGCCTGAATGTGATTTTTCGGGCCTTTGGGGCCTGAATTGTGATTTTTCGGGCCTCTGGGGCCTGATTGTGATTTTTCGGGCCACTGCGGCCTGAATTGTGATTTTTCGGGCCTCTGGGGCCTGATTGTGATTTTTCGGGCCACTGCGGCCTGAATGTGATTTTTCGGGCCTCTGGGGCCTGAATGTGATTTTTTGGGCCTCTGGGGCCTGATTGTGAATTTTGTGGGGGCCGTTGCTGTCATTATTCGGTGGCTGCTGCCGCCGTTATTCGGTGGCAATTCGGCGGCTGCTGCCGCCCTTATTCGGTGCATTTTCTCCTATAAAAGCTTGTTCTTTGTTTTGGTTCTTCACTCATTCCTTATCTTCTCTCTTCTTCTTTTCTCTCTGTGTTTATCTTTTCCAAAGAATGAATCCTTCTTTCAATCATAGCATGCACAGCTGGGCTAGGAGTCTCTCCAAAGTTGAAAAGATCAACTTGAAGAGGTATGGCCTCTCTCCTATCATTACCCTTAGGGGGGTAGTGATCGACTGGAACTTTTTATGGGCCTGTATCAGATTCTGGGACCCTGAGGCCCACGTTTTTCGGTTCGGGGCCATGATGGAGGAGATGTGTCCTCTTTTCGAGGAGTTTTGTGCTATCATAGGGTGTGACCCTAATGCCCCTTTAGTCAGGCATGAGGTTAAAGTCGGGTATGTTCGGTCATTTGAAAGTTTATTTCAATTCAACCGGCCACAAGCTAGGGCGATGATTGTTGATGACCAGAAGGCAATTCTGCTGCCCCTGATTGATGAATTTTCAGAGGTTCTTTCAGATGACCCAGACCGGATGAGGCTGAGGATGCGGGCTTTTGTATTTTGCTTATTATCTGGTTTCTTGTTTAACAAGGACCCAGGCTTCGGGGATCTGCGATTCTGTCCTATGGTTCGGCAGATGGAGGACATGAGCTGCATTGGCAGCATTGTGCTGGCAGAAACCATCAGGAGCCTTGACAGAGCTGCTCTAGGCTTCGAGGACTGGACAGTTTCCCCGATTATACTCCAGGTATTTTCATCTCATTTTTTTTTTTTTTTTTTTTTGGTTCATGCCTTTGTAATAGAAAGGATCCATTACCCAGGTTTGGTTGAAGGACCACCTTCAAGTGGTTGCTGCTCCTACCCGTTTGCCTTACAACCCTTCTCAGTATCGTATGCGGAGGATCTTGATCACACATCCGTCTGCTGACGCATGGACCTCATGGCTGATTGAATTGGGTCCAAACGAGGTATTGTGGTTTGTTCCCTGGTATGACATCACCTGCTTTATCCAGGTTAGCCTTCGTCATATTCAGGTTTACCTTTTAGGCCTTACACATTGTACCTGGTACTGCGCTTCGCGCGTTCTGAGACAGATGGGGATAGATCAGACTGTTCCGACCATGGATGATTCCCTAGCTGATTCAGCCATCACTCCGAGAGTTACCCGAGCCGTTCTTAGGGCATGGGTTAGAGACCATCACATGGTTAGGCCCTTACCTAATCCTGCTGGTATTCATACCTCTCCTGAGTACCGGTCTTGGTTTATGACCATTGTCTGGCCAGTTGAGAAGCTGAGGAGGAACGCATTGCTGAGTGCACTCGAGGGTTGGACTCAGGCTGACGCTGGTGATGGGATTAGGACTGATGAGGAGATCATGTTGGCTCCTCGGACAGGCGAGGCTGGAGGGAGTTCAACAACTGGGGATGACTCGGAGGACGTTGCCCCACGGAGGCGACGGGGTACCTAGACTCTAATAGGCTTTTGGATTTTTGGTGTTTTGGCTTTGTTTGAACTCTTTTGTCTTTTACTTGGGACTTTGGGTGTGGATTTTGGTGTTATTTGGAATTTTGGATGTATGTTCCTTTGGATTTGGACTTTATTATTTATTTTTCTTGGTCTCTTTAGTTTTCTGCTTGACTTTGGACTGTTTGACTTTATTGCTTTCAATTGGGCATGTCATTAAGCTTTCCAAGCATTTTCCAACTTCATTTATTCAAGCTCTGATTTTTGCCTAAGCCGCCCTCTCGGGTTTTCAGCTTAGCGAGCTACCCATTTTTGCCTAAGCCGCCCTTTTCGGGTTTTCGACTTAGCGGGTTTTTCTCTTCTTTTTTTTTTTATCCTTTTTTTTATTATTATTGTTATTATTATTTTTTTTTATTGTTGGCAAAGAGGAAAGAATTATGGAATGATTTTCATTAATGTTTAGACCGTACCCAATGAGGGTTGCCTACATATCTCCGATACATAATTTCTTTTTTCCAAAGAGAATCAGGTCTAGTGTAGTTCATTTTACATTATGCAATGCTTATTACACAAAATATCTTTTTAACTGATCTAAATTACATGGATTCGTGAATTCCAAACCATCTAAATCAGTCAAGATGACGGCTCCGCCGGACAATACTTTCTTCAACACATAGGGTCCAGCCCAATGAGGACGAAACTTCCCACGTGGGTCTATGATTGGCTGTCTAATCTCCTTCAGGACCAAACAACCTTCTTCCAGCTTCCGGTCTTTGACCCTCTTATCAAAATGCCGTGCCATTCTTCTTTGGTAGACTTGAGTTTGGTGGATTGCTTGCAATCGCTTTTCATCCATACCCAAAAGTTGCAAGTGATAATTCTTAGCCCAATCTGCTTCGTTGATCTGGCTTTCCTGAATAATCCTTGCCGACTGAACTTCCAGCTCAATAGGCAATATTGCTTCCATGCCATAATACTAAAGAATACGGAGTTGCTCCGGTGGGCGTTCTGATTGAAGTCCTATATCCCCATAGGGCATTCGGTAACTGTTCGTGCCAAGCTTTGTGCTTTTTAACAGTCTCCTGCAAAAAGACTTTCATAGCCTTATTCGCAGCTTCTACAGCCCCGTTTGCTTGTGGACGATAGGGTGAGGACTTATGATGTTGAATTTTCTTTTGCTTCAGCAGGTCAGAAAATTCACTTTGAAAGTGAGACCCATTATCCGTGATGATCTCGAACGGTGTTCCATACCGACAAAGGATGTTAGTACGGACAAACTGTGCTGCCTTCTTGGCATTTAAAACTGAATAAGAGGCTGCCTCGATCCACTTAGTGAAATAATCTACAGCAACCAGGATGAATTGATGGCCGTTAGAGGCCTTCGGGTGGATTTTTCCGACCACGTCTATGCCCCAAGTTGCGAAAGGCCATGGTGAAGCAATAGGATTCAAATTGACCGGAGGTTGTCTTTGCAGCTTAGCAAAAATTTGACATTTGTGACACTTCTGCGCGTGCCTCACGCAATCTGCATTCATAGTTGACCAGTAATAACCCAGGTTCATGATTTTCCGAGCCAAGGCTATCCCGTGCATGTGTGGACCAGACTCCCCATTATGTAGGGAATCCATGATGGTTTGAGCTTCTCCCTCATCAACGCATCTTAGGTGCAGGCCGTTCCAACTTCTCTTATACAGAACTCCCTCAGTGAGGAAATATCCGGATGCTAACTGTCTCAATGTCCGTTGATCAGTTTTGGTAGATCCCTCCGGGTAGGCTTCATTCTGAAGATAATTCTGTATATCCCAATACCAGGGCTTGTCATCGACCAAATTCATGATATGTGCTGGCTGTTTCTGTAGCCGCACTGTCAGAGGTCGAACGACTCGGTCTCCTTCTACATTGACCATGGAGGCTAAAGTAGCCAGAGCATCTGCGAACTGATTTTTTGGCTCGCGGCAAGTAGTGGAAGGATAAATCCTCAAATTGCTGAGCCAATTCGTCCAAGCGTCGTAGGTAAGGAACCAAACGCTCTTCTTTAATTCTCCATTTCTTTAAAGCTTGGGAGACTATTAAGTTAGAATCTCCGAAAACCTTGAGGATCTTTATCTCTTTTTCCAGGGCTGCTTCTAACCCCTTTATGCAAGCTTCATACTCGGCTTCATTATTGGTGCAGTCGAAATCTAATTTGACTGCGATCGGGACATATTCGCCACAAGGAGTTTTGAATACGACTCCGACCCCGTTTCCATGGTAGTTCGAAGCTCCATCGAAGTACATTTCCCAGACTTCACTTTCCAAGCTCAACAAGTCTTCATCAGGAAATTCCACTTCCAGCATTTGGTCTCCGACCGGTAATTCTGCTAGTTGATCAGCCAAGGCTCCGCCTTTCACCGCCTTTCGTTGTACAAATTTTAAATCATAAGCTGCGAGCACCGACACCCACTTAGCCATTTTACAGTCAAGAACCGGCCTCTCCATAAGGAATTTCAAGGGGTTCGATTCAGAAAAGACGTAGGTGGTGTAAGACAAGAGGTAGTGCTGCAGTTTTGTACAGGCCCTTACCAGAGCAAAACACAACTTCTCTATCTTATTGTATTTTAGCTCAGATTCTAGCATCCTCTTGCTAAGGTAATACACGGCATTTTCTACCCTCGTATCTTCTGCTTGTTGAGCTAGCATTGCACCCATCGCTTCTTCTGTCACTGATAGGTACAACAGCAAAGGCTTTCCTAGCCTTGGTGGCTGTAAAACTGGTGGGGATAACAGATATTGCTTGACTTGGTCGAAAGCTTTCTGACAATCCTCATTCCATTTTACGGCTACTCCTTTCCTGAGCAATTTGAAGATCGGACCACAAGTATTAGCCAATTGATTGATGAACCGGCTGATGTACTGTAGCCTTCCTAGGAAACCCCGAACTTCCTTTTCCGTCCTCGGTGCTGGTATTTCCATAACGGCTTTGGCTTTTGAAGGATCAATTTCTATGCCCTTCCGACTGACCATATGCCCCAGAAATACTCCGGATGTAGCTCCAAACAGACATTTTGCCGGGTTGAGTTTTAAATTGTACTTTTGAAGTCTAAGGAAGAACTTCTCAAGCGCCGTTGTATGTTCTTCAGCTGTTTTTGATTTAACAACCATATCGTCCACGTACACTTCTACTTCTTCGTGAATCATGTCATGGAAGATGGTCGTCGCCATTCTTTGATAGGTTGCCCCGGCATTTTTGAGCCCAAAAGGCATGACCCTGTAGCAGTAGGTTCCCCACTCCGTGATGAATGCCATTTTCTCTTTGTCTGGCACATGCATCATTATTTGGTTGTACCCGACAGCAAGATCGGTCAAGGAGACCATCTCGTGTCCCGCCATTCGGTCTACCAACAAGTCAATATGCGGTAGGGGGAAGTCGTCCTTCGGACATGCTCTATTCAAATCCCGATAGTCCACACACATTCTAACTTTGCCATCTTTCTTCGGCACTGGCACAATATTTGCTAACCATGTCGGGTAGGCAATGGGTTCTATGAATCTGTTCTCCAGTTGCTTGGCTACCTCCTCCTTGATTTTCAAGGACCATTCGGTCTTCAGCCTTCTTAGCTTCTGCTTCACTGGCTTAGCCTCGGGATATACTGGAATCTTGTGCACCACTATTGCTGGGTCAATTCCCGTGATGTCACTTGCCTTCCACATGAAACAATCGGCAAACTTCCTCAAGCATTCACTAACCTGTCCCTTGTTCACACAGTCAAATGCAATGTATGTATGTTCATTTTCTTCTTTGCCAATTATTATTTTTTCTTTTTCATTTTTTATTTCATTTATATGATTATTTTTGCTTGGAAATGCTTGGAAAGATAGACACGCGGGGTAGTCAATAATTTGCAAGCCTTTATTGATCATGACAGAATCGTCTTCAAAGATTACATCAAATTCGAAATCTGGATTTTCAAAATCCGACACAGATGACTCAGGAATGGAACTGGACTCTGACTCGGTTTCAGACTCGGGGTCAGACTCAGACTCAATACAAGACTTGATTATAGATTTTGACTCTAGGTTTGACTCGGGAGGGGGTTTATCAGCAGCGTGCTCCTCCTTGACGTACCAATTGGTGAGAGGGCCTTCATTTGGCTTGATCAGACTCAGCAGATCTTGGTCCCCATCATTTCCTGTGATAACTGCAATCTGGTCAAGGAGACTAGGTTGCATGAAGTCTTCCACTTCGAGCTCGGTTGTTACCTCTTCGGATAAGTCATTCAAGTCCAAGACACAGGTGTCATTCATTTCTAGGAATAGCTCGAAAGAATCGATCAATTCCTGGTCAGAAATAATAGCATTTACCCCGTGATTTGGTAAGGGATTAGTGCTAATGTTTGACTCACTTCTTGGGATGATTGAACCATCGTCTACCAGGTCTTGGATGCGGTTCTTAAGCGTCCAGCACGCTTCAGTCTCGTGCCCATGACCTTGATGATATTCACAGTATTCATTGGTTCGGTAGTTTCTTGGTAAAGGGTAGGGTGGCGGCCTTGCTTCCAAGGGCTTGATGTAGTTGGCCTTGACAGCCTCTCGGAAAACCAAAAGGATTGGCATCCCGAGATCAGTATATGTCCTTCTTGACCGATTGCCATTTCTCATATTGCCCACACGTAAAGGATTCGTGGGGGTGATGCTTGCCATTTCATGGACTTTGCCAGCTTGGCTAGGCTTCTCGTATTTTGAGGAACCCGAGTCTTCTTTTAGTTGTCCCATTTGAAGTAAATCTTCTACCTTCGTAGCAGTGGCAATGAGCGACTGGAACGATGGTAGGTATTGAGTTTGTAGTTGGTGTTGGTAGACAGGCTGTGGGTTCTTTATGATTATGTCTACCTGTTCTTGTTCAGAAGGCCGGTTGATCATTTGAGCGACCTTGGTCCTTTTCCTTGTAAGGAACGAGGGAAAAGGTTCATTATTTTTCTGTTTGGTGGTTTCTAGCTTTTCTCTCATTCTCTGAGCTTTCAGCTCAGAAGCAGTTTTGGAGGGCATGTCATCCAGGTTCAGGGCGGGGTTTGTTGGTTCAGTAGCAGGTCCCTGATTGGAAGTAGTAGGTTCACTCCCTCTAGCTGAAGCCCCATTTCCATTACCATTACCATTACCCAATTCAGCTATCAAGGCAATCCTTTGGGCAGCCAATGCCTCATTCATTCTGGCCTCCATTCTGACCTCCATTCTGGCCTCGAGTTGTTCAATGAGGTTTTGGATGTCAGACAATGATGCCATTGGTGTAGTTGAAGTTGATGAGGTCGGTGATAGCACTGTAGGTGTGGCTGGCACTAATGTGGTCACTTGAACAGGGGGTACCTGTAAGTGTAAGGGTAATCGTATTAGGGTATAGTGGGCGGTATTGTGTGTCAGAGTAACTGATATGAGGTAGACCGACTCTTTGTCCAACTGTGCATGACTGACAAACAGAAGGATATTTTTGTGTCCCTCCACTCTCTTCTCTCTTTTTTTTTTTAATGCTTATGGCATGTCATGAATGCGCACAACAACACGTCATAATTTATTTTAATGAGATGATTCGTACCATTGGGTGCATATAGTCCTAAAGGATAGGTTCTATAGGCTATGACACAAATAGAGAATCGGCTTATTAAGGGACCCTTGAACCTTGAGTATGGATATACCTAACCACATGTGAAACAAGGAGTTTCGCGTGGGTCCAACGGTATGCATACCCATGTGCCACCTCCAAAAGGATTAGAGATGGTTTGCGGTAACAGGGAGGACGCTTTGGCTGTCCGTCGGCATAATCAAAGAGACCTGCCGATCAGCGCTACTTGCTATCCAGACTCAGAAATTTGAACAGAAAGAGAAGAAATTCATTTGAAGTTCATTTTTTTTTATGCAATGGAGAAAAGGATTCTCAATCGTGCAAATAAATCAACAAGTTTTAATGTCTTAATCACATTAATTAAGTCCGGATTTCCATATCAAGTATTCTTAAGGAAAGAACACTTGATTCATATCTGCAAAACAAAGCATTGTAAAATAATACCCTAAAGAAGGGCGGGTTAGTTTACACAACAATCGTAGTCCGCTTTATGCAAATTAATTACATAAGTCCCCAGCAGAGTCGCCAAACTGTGAACCCCTTCCCCATATGTCATAGGCATGTGATGCATATGATGGATGAGAAGAAATACACGTGATGTGTGTGAGTCGCCACCTTGTTTAATTATTTAAGGGTAAACTAGGAAAAAACCCTAAGTGACTCCATTTTTAATTAACCTAGTTACTAGATTAATTATCCCAATGTTTAAGGCACAGTCTGCGAACCCGAGGTGGATCCCGAGACTATGTCATGCCGATAAACTAACCGATGAATGAATGCTTTGCAAGGTAAATGATGGATTAATGAAATGTTTGAGTGATTTTGACTTGCCACCCGGGGTGAAATCCCGAACGTGCCTACGTACTTCCGTTTGAATGGAAGATCAAAGTCAACGTAGTTCGATAGGCCTCTTTTAGAGGGCTTTGAATGATATGCTTAATGCATGGGTGTGTGTATGCTTAGTGCATGATTTTGTGTATGCTTTGTGCATTTTATGTGTATGCTTTGTGCATGATTTTGTGTATGCTTTGTGCATGATTTTGTATGCTTTGTGCATGCTTTTGTATGCTTTGTGCATGAGTGTGTATGCTTTGTGCATGAGTGTGTGTATGCTTTATGCATTTTGTTTAGGCATTTTGCCAAAAATGTTGATTTTGAGGCATTTGTGCCAAAATGGTTCATTTAAACGATTTGTCGCTTAAAAGATTGATTTTAAGGCCTTTGGCTGAAAATTGGTTCATTTTAAGGCATTTCGCTAAAAATGCCGATTTTACGGCTTTGAGCCGAAAATGGTTGATTTTAAAGGCATTTTGCCAAAAATGTCGATTTTACGTAATTTGACGCTAAAATGGTTGATTTTACGGTTTTAAGCCGAAAATGTTGATTTTAAGGCATTTTGCCAAAAGATTGATTTTAAGCTATTTGTTGCTAAAAATGGTTTATTTTAGGCCTTTGGCCAAAAGGTGTTGTTTTAGGCAATTAGTTTGCCAAAATGTGCGATTTAGGCTTTAATGCCTCGATTATCAATTAATCGGGCGTTCGAGCTTAATCACAATTTATTGTCGAAACGTGATTGATTAAGGCTTTTAGCCACAATTATTGATTAATTGGACTTAAGCCGGATTTGTTCGAAATAAGGCAATTGAACCGTAGTTATTAATTAACTAGGCTCTTTTAGCCAATATTGTCGGATTTAAACTTTAATACCACGATTATTGATTAACCGGGCATTTAAGCTTAATCAAATTAATTAAGGCAGTTTATTTACCAAAAATAATGACGTGGATGCATTTATGCAATTGTAGCATTATTAAGAGTAGAAGAGAAATATGCATGAAGTGCTAAAATTAAATAGGCAGAGTTTTGTTTACATACCTGATTTAATCGACGACCGCTTCTTAACTCCGGATTAAGCTCCTCGCTTAGGAAATATTAATTAATTTTAATTTGTTTAATTTTAATGTCCAAATATCACAATAAAAATGCAATAAAAATTAAATTAAATGCAAAAAGCGGTAAAGAAAACGCAAGGAGCGTGAGAGGGAGAGGGTTTCGTCCGTTAAAATAGACAGGTGTGCCCAAAATTGGACTGAAAATGGCCTATTTATAGGTGTGAATACTCAAATTTTGAGACTCGAAAAAGCCGGTTTTCCCGGCCGCGGCGGTGGCGGCCGCCCTTAAAGGCTGCAGTCGCCTGTGAACACTCAAATTTTTTGAGGCTCAAAAGCCTATTTTTTTCGGACTGCGAACAGTCCGGCCGGACCGGAGGCCTTTCGGAAAATTCACCGAAAATATGCCAATATGGTACTTGAAACGTCCGGAAAATTACGAGGATCACGGAACTGGTCTCGGAATATTTTTTGGAGGTCCGGAACTCCCGGAAAAGCCTCCGGAGTGGAAAAAAGAAGGCACGCCCGCCCAGCCTGGGCGGACATGCCCGCCCAGAGCGGGCGGACATGCCCGCCCAGGCCGGGCGGACATGCCCGCCCAGAGTGGGCGGACATGCCCGCCCAGGCCGGGCGGACATGCCCGCCCAGAGTGGGCGAACATGCCCGCCCAGGACGGGCGGACATGCCCGCCGAGAGTGGGCGGATATGCCCGCCCAGGCCGGGCGGACATGCCCGCCCAGAGTGGGCGGACATGCCCGCCCAGGCCGGGCGGACATGCCCGCCCAGGTAGGGCGGACATGCCCGCCCTCGAGGGCGGGCAGACGCGCCCAGGGGCACGTTTTTTCCTATAAAAAGAGGCCCCGGGGGCTCCATTGAGACACACAGTCTGTGTTGACGGACCTCTCTTCTCCCTTTGCGCTCTTTGCGATTCTTTTATCGCTTTCTGCATTTTATTTTATTTTAGTTAGCTTTCATTTGTTTTCTTGCTCTATTAAGTGGTCATTAAATTTCCAATTTAATTAATATTTCCCTTAACGAGGAGCTTAACCTGGAGTTAAGAAGTGGCCGTCGACTAAATCAGGTACACAAACTAAACTTTGTCTATCTAACTTTAGCATTACATGCATGCTTCTCTTCTACTCCTCCTAATTCTATAACTGCATAAATGCATTCATATCATCCACTAGGCAAATAAATTGCCTCAATTAAATAAAATTAAGCTTAGATGCCCGGTTAATTAATAATCGTGGTATTAAAAGCTTAAATCCGACAATATTGGCTATAGAAGCCTAGTTAATCAATAACTATGGTGAAATTGCCTTTATTTCGAACAGTTCTTGGCCTAAGTCCAGTTAATCAATGATTGTGACTAAAAGGTCCTACTTAAACACGTTTTTTTTTATGGCAATAAATTGCCTATATTTCAATTTAATTGATCACTTTAAAGCCCATAAATTGCTTATAAGTGAAAAGTTAATCTTGCATAGCGACAAATCGCTTAAATCAAAGAAATTTGGCTAGAAGCCTTTAATTAATCGCTTTAGACAAACAAATTGTCTATAAGTGAAAAATTAACCATTTTTATAGCGACAAATCGCTTAAATTAATTTCTTTTGGCTAAAAGCCTTAAATCAACCTTTGGCAACAATTGCCTAAATCCATTCATTTTGGCTAAAAGCCTTAATTCAACTTTTGGCAACAATTGCCTAAAATCAATTCATTTTGGCTAAAAAAGCCTTAAACCATTCAATTTTGGCGACAATCGCCTAAGCAATCAATTTTTTGGCAGTAATAAGCCCAATTAATCTTTGGCAAACAAATAAGCCCAACTTACCTTTTGGCAAGAATAAGCCCAAATCCTTTCTTTTGGCAAAAAGCCTCAAATCAACATTTTTGGCACCAAGTGCCTGAAACAAATCAAATTCTGTGGCAAAATGCCTAAACAAAAATGCACAAAGCATACACACACTCATGCATAAAGCATCCCATCAAAAGCCCTCTAGAAGAGGCCTATCGAACTACGTTGACTTTGATCTTCCATTCAAAACGGAAGTACGTAGGCACGTTCGGGATCTAACCCCGGGCGGCAAGTCGAATCACATAAACATCTTTTTCATTGGGCTAAATTATTTCATCTTCCTTGCAAAAACATTCATTCTTAGGTTAGTTTCATCAGCATGACATAGTCTCGGGATCCACCTCGGGTTCGAAGACCATGCCTTAGACATTGGGCTAATTAATCTAGTAACTAGGTTAATTAAAATTGGAGTCACTTAGGGTTTTTCCTAGTTTACCCTAAAATAATTAAACAAGGTGGCGACTCATACATTCGCGTGCATTTCTTCCCTTAGTCACATGCAGTCATATGCATTTGCATTGTGATATTTTCGGGGAGGGGTTCACAGTTTGGCGACTCTGCTGGGGATTTATGTAATCATTTTGCATAAAGTGGACTACAATTGCTGTGTAAACTAACCTGTCCTTCTTTAGGGCATTATTTTACAATGCTTGATTTTGCAGGGTACCTTAGCAAAGATTAAGTGTTCTTTGTTTAAGAATGCTTAATGAGGAGAATTTTTGGACTTAATCGTTTCTTTATTATAAAACATGTAAATTTGTTTATTTATTTGCACGATTGAGAATCTTTTTCTCCATTGCATAAAAAACGAATTTCAAATGAATTTCTTCTCTCTCTGTATCAAACTTCTGAGTCTGGATAGCAAGTAGCGCTGATCGGCAGGTCTCTTTGATTATGTCGACGGACAGCCAAAGCGTCCTCCCTGTTGCCGCAAACCATCCCTAATCCTTTTGGGGGTGGCCCATGGGCATGCGTACTGTTGGACCCACGCGAAACTCTTTGTTTCACATGTGGTTAGGTATATCCATGCTCAAGGCTCAAGGGTCCCTTAATAAGCCAATCCTCTATTTGTGTCATAGCCTATAGAACCTATCCTTTAGGACAGTATGCACCCAATGATGCTGGATCATTCCATTAAAATGAATTATGTTGTGATGTCGTGCGCATTCACGCATTCATCCCATATTTCACAAAAAAAAAACATTCCTTTTCAAAGCTGGAAAATCACATTTTGGTCCCTAAGACCTGGAAAATTACATTTTGGCCCCTAAGGCCCAAAAATTCCTAATTTGGCCACTGAGGCCCAAAAATTCCCAATTTCGCCACAGAGGCCCAAAAATTTCCAATTTTGGCCCCTAAGGCCCAAAAAATTCTAGATTTGGCCACAGAGGCCCAAAAATGCCCAATTTGGCCTTAAAGGCCCAAAAATTCTCAATTTGGCCCCTAAGGCCCAAAAATTCTCAATTTGACCCCGAAGGCCCAAAAATTCGCAATTTGGCCATAGAGGCCCAAAGATTCTCAATTTGGCCCCGAAGGCCCAAAAATTCCCAATTTGGCCACAGAGGCCCAAAAATTCCCAATTTGGCCACAGAGGCCCAAAAATTCACACTTTGGCCCCAAAGGCCCAAAAGTTCACATTTTGGCCCCTAAGGCCCAAAAAATTTTTTTGAGAACTTAGGGTCTTTCGAAAAGTCGAGGTGTCCAGCCCTAAACACTCTACCTTACATATCACATCCCATGGAGTTCTATCCTAGGTGTCCTAGCATACCAATATCACCCCACATCACAAGGGTCATGACCAAATACCTCGCCCATACACTACCCTACCTCACACTATCTCACATACCCTATGAAAATACCTTATAGTCTAATCATTTTGACTATGTCCTTTTACAGGTACCCCTCCAAAGACCACCTGTACCCGAAACACCAATTGAGCTCTCACCCACAAGTCCAACAACCCCAACTGCACCAATGGCATCACTGTCTGACATCCAAAACCTCATTGAACAATTGGAAGCCAGAATGGAGGCTAGAATGAATGAGGCATTGGCTGCCCAGAGGACTGCCCTAATAGCCGAACTTGGTGGTGGTAATGGAAATGGGGTTTCCGCCGGGGGAAGTGGACCTTCTACCTCCAATCTGGGACCTGCTGCAGAACCAATAAACCCTACCCTTAACCTGGATGGCATGCCCTCTGGAACTGCTTCTGAGCTGGAAGCTCAGAAAATGAGAGAGAAACTAGAACTCCTGGAAAGGTCTATCACTGCCCTCAAAACACACAAAGAAGTCGTGGACATGGACTCCTTGTCCTTGTTCCCCGAAGCAAGACTGCCGACAAAGTTCAAGATGCCCAACATGGACAAGTTTGATGGAACCACTTGTCCTAAAACGCACCTGAAAATGTATGTAGGTGCCCTCAACCCGTTTGGCCTGAACAGCGAGCTCCTTGCTCAGTTGTTTCAGCAATCTTTGACTGGTGCTGCATTAAGATGGTTTGTAAGCTTGGATCGTTCCAAAATGAAGAATTGGGAGGACATATGCAATGTTTTCAACACGCAGTACCATTATAATATCGAAGTGGATGTCACTCGGAGAGAGCTGGAAACCACTAGACAAAAGAACAATGAGCCCTTCTCCTTGTTCCTTTCGAGGTGGAGGGCCAAAGCTGCTCAAATGATCAACCGACCCTCTGAACAAGAACAAGTTGACATAATAATCAAGAATTTACTGCCTGTCTACCAGTCACAGCTTCAAACACAGTACTTGCCTACGTTCCAATCGCTCATTGCGACTGCAACTAAGGTGGAAGACTTAATCCAGTTGGGTCAACTCAAAGAATACTCATACAAGAAGCAGAATCATGCTGGGTCCAGTGAGACAAATGAAATAGCCAGTATAATCCCCACGAATCCTTTACGTGTTGGGAATTTGGGAAGCAATCAGCCAAAGAGGCAATATACTGATCTCGGCATGCCAATCCTTTTGGTGTTCCGAGAAGCAGTGAAAGCAAATTTACTGAAGCCCTTAGAAGCAAGGCCATTACCAAACCCCCTGCCCCGGAATTTCAAAGCCAATGAATACTGTGAGTACCATCAAGGACATGGGCATAAGACCGAATCATGTTGGACTTTGAAAAACCGTCTACAAGACTTGGTTGACAATGGGTCCATCATCCCCAAGAGCAAGCTGAATATCAACCAATCCCTTGCCTAACCATGGGATTAATGCAAAAAAAAATTGCTGAACAAGAATCGTTCGATCCTTTCGAACTTTTCTTAGAAATGAATGAAGTTTGTGTCTGAGAAGTTTGAGATCAAACCTCCAAAAGAACAAAGGAATTGTTCAAGACCAACAACAACCTGTCTGATCGATTTAAGCATCGAGAAGAACAAAGTCACTACAGTCAATCCAATCCTAGTCCATCACAGTCCACCTAGAGTCTATCTTTTAGGGTCTAGTTTCTTTTCAAGTCTTCATTCAATTCAAATTTGTAAATCTAAGTGTTTTTTTTTGTACACAAATTTTGTCTTATCAATAAAAAGGGATCAGTTTACGTTCCAATCATGTTTATACTCTTTCCCTATCCTTTCCTGTGAAAGCAAAAAAACATAAAAAAAAAAATGATGAAAAAATAAAAAATAATAAAAATTGGCAAAGAAAAATGCATTCATCCTTTCATTTGCTCTGCATCAATCAAAGCTGGGGGCATCCTAAGAGGCACCATCAAAGGGGAAGTTTTGAAGGGTAATCATGGAAAGGATCCAGCAAAGGGTACGCAAGACTTCAAACAGTACCGAGGCAAAGCCGATTGAAGGGGTTAAGGCCAGAATGGTTTCTCCGAAAACCCAGGAATGGAAGATGCTCCAACAGAGAGGCGTCTGAATTTTGAGCTTAAAAGCGACAGAATAAAGAAGTTATGTTTGGAATTGGATTGGGTCTGCACGAAGTCGCAATGCAATCCATACACTACTCAAGTCATCTCTGAATCAAGTTGCCTCGAAATTCTTTATGGAGAGGCTGCTTCTAAGCAAGCAAAAGGAAAAACGGGACAAAAGGAACCCCTGGTCAAAAGGAAGCAAAAACGGGGCAAAACGAACCCCTGGTCAAAAGGAAGCAAACAAGCAAAAGAAAAAAATGGGTCAAAAGGAACTTCTGCACAAAAGAAAGAAATCAAGGACAAAGCTACAGGAAATCAAGTTGTCAAAAACGGGTCAACTGCAAGCTCTCCGTTAAATTCAAGCCCATCAAGGGTAGATGACAAATCATTTCAGCCATAAGGACAAAGACCAAGCGGCTGCTCACATTTTGAAAAAGCAAGTTAAAAGAAGCAGTCATTTCCACAAATTGGATGACAACAAACACCTTGAAAATCAAGCGCCAAGCATGGCACAAGTACGAGTGTCCTTATAAACAAGGATCATTTCTCAAAACAAAGAAAAGGAAGAGTCTCCTCAAAATTCCTTATGGAGAGGAGAACCATTGAGGAAATAATTTTCAAATTCAGAGGAAGATAAAGTTCAAGAAAAGGAATCAAATTAACCTCAAGAATTCAAACATGGCGAAGCCACAAACTCAAAGCATAAAAGCTTCTTCAACATTCAAGCCACTCAAGTTACCACCACAATGTGGGTATTCAAAACTCTTTGTGATGAATGCAAGTCATATTTCGGTCAACCAGTGGTAAAACCACTACAACAACAAAGTCAGATTCGCCTAGGGTCATCACTATCATACGAGCCCGGGTCAATAAGTTGATTCAACAGCATCCAGCCGGGAAGGAATCCCGCAAAGACATCCAACCGGGAAGGAATCCCGCGAAGACATCAAGCCGGGAAGGAATCCTGCGAAGAAATCAAAAAAAAAAGAAATGAATTCTGCATCCAGCCGGGAAGGAATCCCGCAAAGACATCAAGCCGGGAAGGAATCCTGCGAAGAAATCAAAAAAAAGAAATGAATTCTGCATCCAGCCGGGAAGGAATCCCGCAAAGACATCAAGCCGGGAAGGAATCCTGCGAAGACATCAAGCCAGAAATGAATTCTGCATCAACATCAAGTTGGGAAGGAATCCCGCAAAGACATCCAGTCGGGAAGGAATCTCGCAAAGACGTCAAGCCGGGAAGAAATCCCGCGAAGAAATCAAGCCGGAGATGAATTCCGCACTAGCCGAGCACGAAGTTCGCATCCTGGAAGGAACTACGAAAGACCTGATTCTCTCCATCCCCCAAAGAGTTCTTGGAGATACGTAGGCAGCCACGAAGGCGCGGTCACAAACATAAGTTTGCATCATAAAAAGCATTTTCTCTTTGCCAATATAATAAAAAAAAAGAAGAATAAATAAAAAAAAAGAGAGAAGAAAAGAAAAATAAAAGCTGGAGTTGAAAACCCGAAAGGGCGGCTTCAGGCAAGAATTGAGCCCGCTAGACTGAAAACCCGAAAGGGCGGTCTAGGCAAAAGTTAGGGCAAAGAGCCTGCTAGAGTCGAAAACCCGAAAGGGCGGCTACTAGGCAAAAGTTAAGGCAAAAAGAAAAAAAAGTGCTTTCAAAGGTCTTCTCGGGAGTATATAAATCATTTTTTACAGGAACCACTGAATTCCTTCGAGCTAAAATTCACTACAAGAAAAATTTGAGTCTCTAAATTGAGTCTCCAATGAGTCTCTAAAATCAAGTCTCCATCACCAGTGGTCATTCCACAACGAGTCACAAAAATCGAGTCATTCTCAAAAGTTCATTTTGAAAGCGTCACTCTTTGAGTCATTCCTCGAAAAAAAAAGAGAAAGAGGAAAATGTCAATTCAATCCCTGGGGTTTCCAAAACAACCCTAAAAAAATGTCAAGCACAATCGTTGAGAGGTAATTCTTTAATACCTCGTCTCCACTCGGACTATCGTTTCTTCGATCCTTTCAGACGAGCGATGTCATCCACATTGTCCGTTTCCTCGAGTCATATAAGTGGCTTTGTTCTCTTTGATTCCTCAATCGATTGGACAAGAACAACACCAATGTTTTTGAAGTATTCCATGGTCAGCACCATTCTGGGGGCAAGAAGTGACAGGAACCTTCACCATTCTCCCATCACAGAAGTAATCACGGAATTTTTAGTCTTTCATTAAGAAGAAATTCTATTTCAGCTAATAAGGGCATCAATTCTCTCAAGCAGGGGGCAAAATCCTCCAAGTCGGATTCAGGGGCAAATGTTATAAAAAAAAAATACACAACCCAGGGTGGAACCCAACCATCGTCAACCCCTTTTACACAAACCCAGGGTAACCCGGTTAATGGTCACCTTATTTTTCTACATAAAACCTAGGGTGAAACCCTAACCAATAACCAACCATTTTTCATCCAAAACCAAGCCATTTGATCATTTCGACTTTAGGTGGACCCTTGGTTCTCAAAGAAAAATACAAAAATAAAACAAATCTCTTTTCAAGCCCTCATTAAGAGGCAAAACATCTTTTCAAGTCCTCTAAGAGGCAAAACATCTTCAAGCCCTCATTAAGAGGCAAAACATCTTTTCAAGTCCTCTAAGAGGCCAAACATCTTTTCTAGCCCTCATTAAGAGGCAAAACATCTTTTCAAGCCCTCATTAAGAGGCAAAACATCTTTTCAAGCCCTCATTAAGAGGCAAAATCTCTTTTCAAGCCCTCATTAAGAGGCAAAACATCTTTTCAAGTCCTCTAAGAGGCAAAATTTCTTTTTAAGTCCTCAAAGAGGCAAAAACATCTTTAAATTGCAAACATAAATCCTTGCATTCGATCATTTCATTTCAAGGAAAAGCCCAACGGCGGGGTTTCCTCCTCTGCCTATCCTCAAAATTTGGTCTTCAGACAACCACCGACGCCCATAAATCATTTTTATGGTTGCCGGTGGGGGGCAACTGTGAATACTCAAATTTTGAGACTCGAAAAAGCCGGTTTTCCCGGCCGCGGCGGTGGCGGCCGCCCTTAAAGGCTGCAGTCGCCTGTGAACACTCAAATTTTTTGAGGCTCAAAAGCCTATTTTTTTCGGACTGCGAACAGTCCGGCCGGACCGGAGGCCTTTCGGAAAATTCACCGAAAATATGCCAATATGGTACTTGAAACGTCCGGAAAATTACGAGGATCACGGAACTGGTCTCGGAATATTTTTTGGAGGTCCGGAACTCCCGGAAAAGCCTCCGGAGTGGAAAAAAGAAGGCACGCCCGCCCAGCCTGGGCGGACATGCCCGCCCAGAGCGGGCGGACATGCCCGCCCAGGCCGGGCGGACATGCCCGCCCAGAGTGGGCGGACATGCCCGCCCAGGCCGGGCGGACATGCCCGCCCAGAGTGGGCGAACATGCCCGCCCAGGACGGGCGGACATGCCCGCCGAGAGTGGGCGGATATGCCCGCCCAGGCCGGGCGGACATGCCCGCCCAGAGTGGGCGGACATGCCCGCCCAGGCCCGCCCAGGCCGGGCGGACATGCCCGCCCAGAGTGGGCGGACATGCCCGCCCAGGCCGGGCGGACATGCCCGCCCAGGTAGGGCGGACATGCCCGCCCTCGAGGGCGGGCAGACGCGCCCAGGGGCACGTTTTTTCCTATAAAAAGAGGCCCCGGGGGCTCCATTGAGACACACAGTCTGTGTTGACGGACCTCTCTTCTCCCTTTGCGCTCTTTGCGATTCTTTTATCGCTTTCTGCATTTTATTTTATTTTAGTTAGCTTTCATTTGTTTTCTTGCTCTATTAAGTGGTCATTAAATTTCCAATTTAATTAATATTTCCCTTAACGAGGAGCTTAACCTGGAGTTAAGAAGTGGCCGTCGACTAAATCAGGTACACAAACTAAACTTTGTCTATCTAACTTTAGCATTACATGCATGCTTCTCTTCTACTCCTCCTAATTCTATAACTGCATAAATGCATTCATATCATCCACTAGGCAAATAAATTGCCTCAATTAAATAAAATTAAGCTTAGATGCCCGGTTAATTAATAATCGTGGTATTAAAAGCTTAAATCCGACAATATTGGCTATAGAAGCCTAGTTAATCAATAACTATGGTGAAATTGCCTTTATTTCAAACAGTTCTTGGCCTAAGTCCAGTTAATCAATGATTGTGACTAAAAGGTCCTACTTAAACACGTTTTTTTTTATGGCAATAAATTGCCTATATTTCAATTTAATTGATCACTTTAAAGCCCATAAATTGCTTATAAGTGAAAAGTTAATCTTGCATAGCGACAAATCGCTTAAATCAAAGAAATTTGGCTAGAAGCCTTTAATTAATCGCTTTAGACAAACAAATTGTCTATAAGTGAAAAATTAACCATTTTTATAGCGACAAATCGCTTAAATTAATTTCTTTTGGCTAAAAGCCTTAAATCAACCTTTGGCAACAATTGCCTAAATCCATTCATTTTGGCTAAAAGCCTTAATTCAACTTTTGGCAACAATTGCCTAAAATCAATTCATTTTGGCTAAAAAAGCCTTAAACCATTCAATTTTGGCGACAATCGCCTAAGCAATCAATTTTTTGGCAGTAATAAGCCCAATTAATCTTTGGCAAACAAATAAGCCCAACTTACCTTTTGGCAAGAATAAGCCCAAATCCTTTCTTTTGGCAAAAAGCCTCAAATCAACATTTTTGGCACCAAGTGCCTGAAACAAATCAAATTCTGTGGCAAAATGCCTAAACAAAAATGCACAAAGCATACACACACTCATGCATAAAGCATCCCATCAAAAGCCCTCTAGAAGAGGCCTATCGAACTACGTTGACTTTGATCTTCCATTCAAAACGGAAGTACGTAGGCACGTTCGGGATCTAACCCCGGGCGGCAAGTCGAATCACATAAACATCTTTTTCATTGGGCTAAATTATTTCATCTTCCTTGCAAAAACATTCATTCTTAGGTTAGTTTCATCAGCATGACATAGTCTCGGGATCCACCTCGGGTTCGAAGACCATGCCTTAGACATTGGGCTAATTAATCTAGTAACTAGGTTAATTAAAATTGGAGTCACTTAGGGTTTTTCCTAGTTTACCCTAAAATAATTAAACAAGGTGGCGACTCATACATTCGCGTGCATTTCTTCCCTTAGTCACATGCAGTCATATGCATTTGCATTGTGATATTTTCGGGGAGGGGTTCACAATAGGCCATTTTCGGGTCCAGGGAGGCAGGTGCCGCCTGGCTCGGCGGCAGCTGCCGCCCAAGAGGCTGGGCGGCAGGTGCCGCCCATGCTGGGCGGCAGGTGCCGCCCAGGCGGTGGGGCGGCAGGTGCCGCCGTAGCTGGTGGTGGCCACCATGTCTCGCTCCGGGAGCTTTTTTGGGAGTTTCCGACCTCCAAAAATCATTCCGGGACCGGTTCTGCGATCCTCGTGAAATTCCGGACGTTTCAAGTACCATATTGACATATTTCCAGTAAATGTCCAAAATGGCCTCCGGTCCGGCCGGACTGTTTGCACAGTTGCTGCAGCAAAGTCAAATTTACTGTAGCAAAGTCAAACTAATTGGCATGGCACTGTAGCAGCGTGTTTTCCTCCATTTAAAGAGTTTCACATGCCACCAACAACATGAGAAGCCTCAAAATTTGAGTATTCACACCTACTTGTCTTAGATGCAATATTATGGCCTCGAAATGGCGTGACAAGAGACAGACAGAGAGATATTGGGCTAACGCTGCCAAATGCTTCCGGAGTGGCACCGATTTTGCGCATTAATTTGTATTGAGTTTGCAATCCTTAATGAAGCATTGAGAAGCCGTGATAGGCATACCGATTCCACCATAAGACCCTAAACCATCACCTAGATGAGCCTATAGGAGCTGACTGTGAGCCATACAGAAGATATCGGCTCCGGAATAGGGCTTCACTCAGGGCTCCTACGACCAAAGGGGTATACCTATGATTTTGGGGCCCGAAAGCACTGGCTCAGAATGACCTGAAAATGATTACAATTCTTCCTACATGTCTTAGAGGAAACATTATGGCCTCAAAATGGCATGACAAGCGACAGACAGAGAGATAATTGGCTAAAACTGCCAAATGCTTCCGGAGTGGCACCGATTTTGCGCATTAATTTTTATTGAGTTTGCAATCCTTAATGAAGCATTGAGGAACCGTGATAGGCAGACCGATTCAACCATAAGACCCTAAACCATCACCTAGATGAGCCTATAGGAGCTGCCCGTGAGCCGTACAGAAGATATCGACTCTGGAACAGGGCTTCACTCAGGGCTCCAACGACCAAAGGGGTATACCTACGATTTTGGGGCCTGGAAGCACCGGCTCAGAATGGCCCGAAAATGATTACAATCCTTCCTACATGTCTTAGAGGAAATATTATGGCCTCGAAATGGCGTGACCAGCGACAGACAGAGAGATATTGGGCTAAAACTGCCAAATGCTTCCAGAGTGGCATCGATTTTGCGCATTGATTTGTATTGAGTTTGCAATCCTTAATGAAGCATTGGGCAGCCGTGATAGGCATACCAATTCGACCATAAGACCCTAAACCATCACCTTGATGAGCCTATAGGAGCTGCCCGTGAGCCGTACAGAAGATATCAGCTCCGGAATAGGGCTTCACTCAGGGCTCCTACGACCAAAGGGGTATACCTACGATTTTGGAGCCCAGAAACACCAGCTCGGAATGGCCTGAAAATGATTACAATGCTTCCTACATGTCTTAGAGAAAATATTATGGCCTCAAAATGGAGTGAAAAGCGACAGACAGAGAGATATTGGGCTAAAACTGCCAAATTTGTATTGAGTTTGCAATCCTTAATGAAGCATTGAGGAGCCGTGATAGGCAGATCGATTTGACCATAAGACCCTAAACCATCACCTAGATGAGCCTATTGGAGCTGATTGTGAGCCGTACAGAAGATATTGGCTCCGGAAAAGGGATTCGCTCAGGGCTCCTACGACCAAAGGGGTATACCTACGATTTTGGGGCCCGGAAGCACCGGCTCGGAATGGCCCAAAAATGATTAAAATCCTTCCTACATGTGTTACATGAAATATTATGGCCTCAAAATGGCATGACAAGCGACAGACAGAGAGATATTGGGCTAAAACTGCCAAATGCTTCCGGAGTGGCACCGATTTTGCGCATTGATTTGTATTGAGTTTGCAATCCTTAATGAAGCATTGAGCAGCAATGATAGGCATACCGATTCGACCATAAGACCCTAAACCATCACCTACATGAGCCTATAGGAGCTGACCGTGAGCCGTACAGAAGATATCGGCTCCGGAATAGGGCTTCACTCTGGGCTCCTACGACCAAAGGGGTATACCTATGATTTTGGGTCCCGAAAGTACCGGCTCAGAATGGCTCAAAAATGATTACAATACTTTCTACATGTCTTAGAGGAAACATTATGGCCTTGAAATGGCGTGAAAAGCGACAGACAGAGAGATATTGGGCTAAAACTGCCAAATGCTTCCGGAGTGGCACCGATTTTGCGCATTAATTTGTATTGAGTTTGCAATCCTTAATGAAGCATTGAGCAGCCGTGATAGGCATATCGATTCGATCATAAGACCCTAAACCATCACCTAGATGAGCCAATAGGAGCTGAACGTGAGCCGTACAGAAGATATCGGCTCCGGAAGAGGGCTTCACTCTGGGCTCCTACGACCAAAGGGGTATACCTACGATTTTGGGGCCCGGAAGCACCGGCTCAGAATGGCCCGAAAATGGTTACAATGCTTCCTACATGTCTTAGATGAAATATTATGGCCTCCAAATGGCATGACAAGCGACAGAAAGAGAGATATTGGGCTAGAACTGCCAAATGCTTCCGGAGTGGCACCGATTTTGCGCATTAATTTGTATTGAGCTTGCAATCGTTAACGAAGCATTGAGGAGCCGTGATAGGCAGACCGATTCGACCATAAGTCCCTAAAACATCACCCAGATGAGCCTATAGCAGCTGCCCAAGTGCCGTACAGATGATATCGGCTCCGAAAAAGGGCTTCACTCAGGGCTCCTACGACCAAAGGGGTATACCTATGATTTTGGGGCCGGGAAGCACCGGCTCGGAAAGGCCCGAAAATGATTACAATCCTTCCTACATGTCTTTGATGAAAGATTATGGCCTCGAAATGGCGTGACAAGCGACAGACAGAGAGATATTGGGCTAAAACTGCCAAATGCTTCCGGACTGGCACCGATTTTGCGCATTAATTTTTATTGAGTTTGCAATCCTTAATGAAGCATTGAGGAACCGTGATAGGCAGACCGATTCAACCATAAGACCCTAAACCATCACCTAGATGAGCCTATAGGAGCTGACCGTGAGCCGTACAGAAGATATCGGCTCCGGAATAGGGCTTCACTCAGGGCTCCTATGACCAAAGGGGTATACCTATGATTTTGGGGCCTGGAAGCACCGGCTCGGAATGGATCAAAAATGATTACAATGCTTCCTACATGTCTTAGAGGAAACATTATGCCCTTGAAATGGCGTGAAAAGCGACAGACAGAGAGATATTGGGCTAAAACTGCCAAATGCTTCCGGAGTGGCACCGATTTTGCGCATTAATTTGTATTGAGATTGTAATCCTTAATGAAGCATTGAGGAGCCGTGATAGGCAGACCGATTTGACCATAAGACCATAAACCATCACCTAGATGAGCCTATAGGAGCTGATTGTGAGCCGTACAGAAGATATCGGCTCCGGAATAGGGCTTCACTCAGGGCTCCTACGACCAAAGAGGTATACCTATGATTTTGGGGCCCGGAAGCACCGGCTCGGAATGGCCCGAAAATGATTACAACGCTTCCTACATGTCATAGATGAAATATTATGGCCTCGAAATGGCGTGACAAGCGATAGAAAGAGAGATGTTGGGCTAAAACTGCCAAATGCTTCCGGACCGGCACCGATTTTGCGCATTAGTTTGTATTGAGTTTGCAATCCTTAATGAAGCATTGAGGAGCCGTGATAGGCAGACCGATTCGACCATAAGACCCTAAACCATCACCTAGATGAGCCTATAGGAGCTGACAGTGAACCATACAGAAGATATCGGCTCCGGAATAGGGCTTCACTCAGGGCTCCTACGACCAAAGGGGTATACCTATGATTCTGGGGCCCGGAAGCACCGGCTCGGAATGGATCAAAAATGATTACAATGCTTCCTACATGTCTTAGAGGAAACATTATGCCCTAGAAATCGCGTGAAAAGCGACAGACAGAGAGATATTGGGCTAAAACTGCCGAATGCTTCCGGAGTGGCACCGATTTTGCGCATTAGTTTGTATTGAGTTTGCAATCCTTAATGAAGAATTGAGGAGCCGTGATAGGCAGACCGATTCGACCATAAGACCCTAAACCATCACCTACATGAGCCTATAGGAGCTGACCGTGAGCCGTACAGAAGATATCGGCTCTGGAATAGGGCTTCACTCAGGGCTCCTACGACCAAAGGGGTATACCTATGATTTTGGGTCCCGAAAGTACCGGCTCGGAATGGCTCAAAAATGATTACAATACTTTCTACATGTCTTAGAGGAAACATTATGGCCTTGAAATGGCGTGAAAAGCGACAGACAGAGAGATATTGAGCTAAAACTGCCAAATGCTTCCGGAGTGGCACCGATTTTGCGCATTAATTTTTATTGAGTTTGCAATCCTTAATGAAGCATTGAGGAGCCGTGATAGCCAGACCGATTCAACCATAAGACCCTAAACCATCACCTAGATGAGCCTATAGGAGCTGCCCGTGAGCCGTACAGAAGATATCGACTCCGGAACAGGGCTTCACTTAGGGCTCCTACGACCAAAGCGGTATACCTATGATTTTGGGGCCCGGAAGCACCGGCTCGGAATGGCCCAAAAATGATTACAATCCTTCCTACATGTCTTAGAGGAAATATTATGGCCTCAAAATGGCGTGACCAGCGACAGACAGAGAGATATTGGGCTAAAACTGCCAAATGCTTCCGGAGTGGCACCGATTTTGCGCATTAGTTTGTATTGAGTTTGCAATCCTTAATGAAGCATTGAGGAGCCGTGATAGGCAGACCAATTCGACCATAAGACCCTAAACCATCACCTAGATGAGCCTATAGGAGCTGACCGTGAGCCGTACAGAAGATATCGGCTCCGGAATAGGGCTTCACTCAGGGCTCCTACGACCAAAGGGGTATACCTATGATTTTGGGGCCTGGAAGCACCGGCTCGGAATGGATCAAAAATGATTACAATGCTTCCTACATGTCTTAGAGGAAACATTATGCCCTTGAAATGGCGTGAAAAGCGACAGACAGAGAGATATTGGGCTAAAACTGCCAAATGCTTCCGGAGTGGCACCGATTTTGCGCATTAATTTGTATTGAGATTGTAATCCTTAATGAAGCATTGAGGAGCCGTGATAGGCAGACCGATTTGACCATAAGACCATAAACCATCACCTAGATGAGCCTATAGGAGCTGATTGTGAGCCGTACAGAAGATATCGGCTCCGGAATAGGGCTTCACTCAGGGCTCCTACGACCAAAGAGGTATACCTATGATTTTGGGGCCCGGAAGCACCGGCTCGGAATGGCCCGAAAATGATTACAACGCTTCCTACATGTCATAGATGAAATATTATGGCCTCGAAATGGCGTGACAAGCGATAGAAAGAGAGATGTTGGGCTAAAACTGCCAAATGCTTCCGGACTGGCACCGATTTTGCGCATTAGTTTGTATTGAGTTTGCAATCCTTAATGAAGCATTGAGGAGCCGTGATAGGCAGACCGATTCGACCATAAGACCCTAAACCATCACCTAGATGAGCCTATAGGAGCTGACAGTGAACCATACAGAAGATATCGGCTCCGGAATAGGGCTTCACTCAGGGCTCCTACGACCAAAGGGGTATACCTATGATTCTGGGGCCCGGAAGCACCGGCTCGGAATGGATCAAAAATGATTACAATGCTTCCTACATGTCTTAGAGGAAACATTATGCCCTAGAAATGGCGTGAAAAGCGACAGACAGAGAGATATTGGGCTAAAACTGCCGAATGCTTCCGGAGTGGCACCGATTTTGCGCATTAATTTGTATTGAGTTTGTAATCCTTAATGAAGCATTGAGGAGCCGTGATAGGCAGACCGATTTGACCATAAGACCATAAACCATCACCTAGATGAGCCTATAGGAGCTGATTGTGAGCCGTACAGAAGATATCGTCTCCGGAAAAGGGCTTCGCTCAGGGCTCCTACGACCAAAGAGGTATACCTATGATTTTGGGGCCCGGAAGCACCGGCTCGGAATGGCCCGAAAATGATTACAACGCTTCCTACATGTCATAGATGAAATATTATGGCCTCGAAATGGCGTGACAAGCGATAGAAAGAGAGATATTGGGCTAAAACTGCCAAATGCTTCCGGACTGGCACCGATTTTGCGCATTAGTTTGTATTGAGTTTGCAATCCTTAATGAAGCATTGAGGAGCCGTGATAGGCAGACCGATTCGACCATAAGACCCTAAACCATCACCTAGATGAGCCTATAGGAGCTGACAGTGAACCATACAGAAGATATCGGCTCCGGAATAGGGCTTCACTCAGGGCTCCTACGACCAAAGGGGTATACCTATGATTTTGGGGCCCGGAAGCACCGGCTCGGAATGGATCAAAAATGATTACAATGCTTCCTACATGTCTTAGAGGAAACATTATGCCCTAGAAATGGTGTGAAAAGCGACAGACAGAGAGATATTGGGCTAAAACTGCCGAACGCTTCCGGAGTGGCACCGATTTTGCGCATTAATTTGTATTGAGATTGTAATCCTTAATGAAGCATTGAGGAGCCGTGATAGGCAGACCGATTTGACCATAAGACCATAAACCATCACCTAGATGAGCCTATAGGAGCTGATTGTGAGCCGTACAGAAGATATCGGCTCCGGAATAGGGCTTCACTTAGGGCTCCTACGACCAAAGAGGTATACCTATGATTTTGGGGCCCGGAAGCACCGGCTCGGAATGGCCCGAAAATGATTACAACGCTTCCTACATGTCATAGATGAAATATTATGGCCTCGAAATGGCGTGACAAGCGATAGAAAGAGAGATGTTGGGCTAAAACTGCCAAATGCTTCCGGACTGGCACCGATTTTGCGCATTAGTTTGTATTGAGTTTGCAATCCTTAATGAAGCATTGAGGAGCCGTGATAGGCAGACCGATTCGACCATAAGACCCTAAACCATCACCTAGATGAGCCTATAGGAGCTGACAGTGAACCATACAGAAGATATCGGCTCCGGAATAGGGCTTCACTCAGGGCTCCTACGACCAAAGGGGTATACCTATGATTTTGGGGCCCGGAAGCACCGGCTCGGAATGGATCAAAAATGATTACAATGCTTCCTACATGTCTTAGAGGAAACATTATGCCCTAGAAATGGCGTGAAAAGCGACAGACAGAGAGATATTGGGCTAAAACTGCCGAATGCTTCCGGAGTGGCACCGATTTTGCGCATTAATTTGTATTGAGTTTGTAATCCTTAATGAAGCATTGAGGAGCCGTGATAGGCAGACCGATTTGACCATAAGACCATAAACCATCACCTAGATGAGCCTATAGGAGCTGATTGTGAGCCGTACAGAAGATATCGTCTCCGGAAAAGGGCTTCGCTCAGGGCTCCTACGACCAAAGAGGTATACCTATGATTTTGGGGCCCGGAAGCACCGGCTCGGAATGGATCAAAAATGATTACAATGCTTCCTACATGTCTTAGAGGAAAAATTATGCCCTAGAAATGGTGTGAAAAGCGACAGACAGACAGATATTGGGCTAAAACTGCCGAACGCTTCCGGAGTGGCACCGATTTTGCGCATTAATTTGTATTGAGATTGTAATCCTTAATGAAGCATTGAGGAGCCGTGATAGGCAGACCGATTTGACCATAAGACCATAAACCATCACCTAGATGAGCCTATAGGAGCTGATTGTGAGCCGTACAGAAGATATCGGCTCCGGAATAGGGCTTCACTCAGGGCTCCTACGACCAAAGAGGTATACCTATGATTTTGGGGCCCGGAAGCACCGGCTCGGAATGGCCCGCAAATGATTCAAATGCTTCCTACATGTCTTAGATGAAATATTATGGCCTGAAAATGGCGTGACAAGCGACAGAAAGAGGGATATTGGGCTAAAACTGCCAAATGCTTCCGGACTGGCACCGATTTTGCGCATTAGTTTGTATTGAGTTTGCAATCCTTAATGAAGCATTGAGGAGCCGTGATAGGCAGACCGATTCGACCATAAGACCCTAAACCATCACCTAGATGAGCCTATAGGAGCTGACCGTGAGCCGTACAGAAGATATCGGCTCCGGAATAGGGCTTCCCTCAGGGCTCCTACGACCAAAGGGGTATACCTATGATTTTGGGGCCCGGAAGCACCGGCTCGGAATGGCTCAAAAATCATTACAATGCTTCCTACATGTCTTAGAGGAAACATTATGCCCTTGAAATGGCGTGACAAGCGACAGACAGAGAGATATTAGGCTAAAACTGCCAAATGCTTTCGGAGTGGCACCGATTTTGCGCATTAATTTTTATTGAGTTTGCAATCCTTAATGAAGCATTGAGGAGCCGTGATAGCCAGACCGATTCAACCATAAGACCCTAAACCATCACCTGAATGAGCCTATAGGAGCTGTCCGTGAGCCGTACAGAAGATATCAGCTCCGGAATAGGGCTTCACTCAGGGCTCCTCGACCAAAGGGGTATGCCTACGATTTTGGGGCCCAGAAGCACCAGCTCGGAATGGCCCGAAAATGATTACAATGCTTCCTACATGTCTTAGAGAAAATATTATGGCCTCAAAATGGCGTGAAAAGTGACAGACAGAGAGATATTGGGCTAAAACTGCCAAATGCTTCCGGAGTGGCACCGATTTTGCGCATTAATTAGTATTGAGTTTGCAATCCTTAATGAAGCATTGAGCAGCCGTGATAGGCATACCGATTCGACCATAAGACCCTAAACCATCACCTAGATGAGGCTATAGGAGCTGACCGTGAGCCATACAGAAGATATCAGCTCCGGAAGAGGGCTTCACTCAAGGCTCCTACGACCAAAGGGGTATACCTACGATTTTGGGGCCCGGAAGCACCGGCTCAGAATGGCCCGAAAATGATTACAATGCTTCCTACATGTCTTAGATGAAATATTATGGCCTAAAAATGGCGTGACAAGCGACAGAAAGAGAGATATTGGGCTAAAACTACCAAATGCTTCCGGAGTGGCACCGATTTTGCGCATTAGTTTGTATTGAGTTTGCAATCCTTAATGAAGCATTGAGGAGCCGTGATAGGCAGACCGATTCGACCATAAGACCCTAAACCATCACCTAGATGAGCCTATAGGAGCTGACCGTGAGCCGTACAGAAGATATCGGCTCCGGAAAAGGGCTTCACTCAGGGCTCCTACTACCAAAGGGGTATACCTACGATTTTGGGGCCCGGAAGCACCGGCTCGGAATGGCCCGAAAATGATTACAATGCTTTCTACATGTCTTAGAGAAAATATTATGGCCTCGAAATGGCGTGAGAAGTGACAGACAGAGAGATATTGGGCTAAAACTGCCAAATGCTTCCGGAGTGGCACCGATTTTGCGTATTAATTTGTATCGAGTTTGCAATCCTTAATGAAGCATTGAGCAGCCGTGATAGGCATAACGATTAGACCATAAGACCCTAAACCATCACCTTGATGAGCCTATAGGAGCTGGCCGTGAGCCGTAAAGAAGATATCAGCTCCGGAAGAGGGCTTCACTCAAGGCTCCTACGACCAAAGGGGTATACCTACGATTTTGGGGCCCGGAAGCACCGGCTCAGAATGGCCCGAAAATGATTACAATGCTTCCTACATGTCTTAGATGAAATATTATGGCCTGAAAATGGCGTGACAAGCGACAGAAAGAGAGATATTGGGCTAAAACTACCAAATGCTTCCGGAGTGGCACCGATTTTGCGCATTAGTTTGTATTGAGTTTGCAATCCTTAATGAAGCATTGAGGAGCCGTGATAGGCAGACCGATTCGACCATAAGACCCTAAACCATCACCTAGATGAGCCTATAGGAGCTGACCGTGATCCGTACAGAAGATATCGGCTCCAGAATAGGGCTTCACTCAGGGCTCCTACGACCAAAGGGGTATACCTATGATTTTGGGGGCCGGAAGCACCAGCTCGGAGTGGTTCAAAAATGATTGCAATGCTTCCTACATGTCTTAGAGGAAACATTATGGCCTTGAAATGGCGTTACAAGCGACAGACAGAGAGATATTGGGCTAAAACTGCCAAATGCTTCAAGAGTGGCACCGATTTTGCGCATTAATTTTTATTGAGCTTGCAATCCTTAATGAAGCATTGAGGAGCCGTGATAGCCAGACCGATTCAACCATAAGACCCTAAACCATCACCTAGATGAGCCTATAGGAGCTGCCTGTGAGCCGTACAGAAGATATCGACTCCGGAACAGGGCTTCACTCAGGGCTCCTACGACCAAAGGGGTATACCTACGATTTTGGGGCCCGGAAGCACCGGCTCGGAATGGCTCAAAAATGATTACAATGCTTCCTACATGTCTTAGAGGAAACATTATGGCCTTGAAATGGCGTGACAAGCTACAAACAGAGAGATATTGGGCTAAAACTGCCAAATGCTTACGGAGTGGCACCGATTTTGCGCATCAATTAGTATTGAGTTTGCAATCCTTAATGAAGCATTGAGCAGCCGTGATAGGCATACCGATTCGACCATAAGACCCTAAACCATCACCTAGATGAGCCAATAGGAGATGACCGTGAGCCGTACAGAAGATATCAGCTCCGGAAGAGGGCTTCACTCAGGGCTCCTACGACCAAAGGGGTATACCTAAGATTTTGGGGCCCGGATCCACCGGCTCAGAATGGCTCGAAAATGATTACAATGCTTCCTACATGTGTTAGATGAAATATTGTGGCCTCGAAATGGCGTGACAACCTCGAGATATTGGGCTAAAATTGCCAAATGCTTCCGGAGTGGCACCGATTTTGCGCATTAATTTGTATTGAGCTTGCAATCCTTAATGAAGCATTGAGGAGCCGTGATAGGCAGACCGATTTGACCATAAGACCCTAAACCATCACCTAGATGAGCCTATAGGAGCTGATTGTGAGCCGTACAGAAGATATCATCTCCGGAAAAGGGCTTCGCTCAGGGCACCTACGACCAAAGGGGTATACCTATGATTTTTGGGCCCGGAAGCACCGGCTCGGAATGGCTCGAAAATGATTACAATGCTTCCTACATGTCTTATAGAAAATATTATGGCCTCAAAATGGCGTGAAAAGTGACAGACAGAGAGATATTGGGCTAAAACTGCCAAATACTTCCGGAGTGGCACCGATTTTGCGCATTAATTAGTATTGAGTTTGCAATCCTTAATGAAGCATTGAGCTGCCGTGATAGGCAGACCGATTCGACCATAAGACCCTAAACCATCACCTAGATGAGCCTATAGGAGCTGACCGTGAGCCGTACAGAAGATATCAGCTCCAGAATAGGGCTTTACTCAGGGCTCCTACGACCAAAGGGGTATACCTATGATTTTGGGGCCCGGAAGCACCGGCTCGGAATGGCCCAAAAATGATTAAAATGCTTCCTACATGTCTTAGAGGAAACATTATGGCCTTGAAATGGCGTGACAAGCGACAGACAGAGAGATATTGGGCTAGAAATGCCAAATGCTTCCGGAGTGGCACCGATTTTGCGCATTAATTTGTATCGAGTTTGCAATCCTTAATGAAGCATTGAGCAGCCGGTGATAGGCATACTGATTCAACTATAAGACCCTAAACCATCACCTTGATGAGCCTATAGGAGCTGCCCGTGAGCTGTACAGAAGATAACAGCTCCGGAATAGGGCTTCACTCAGGGCTCCTACGACCAAAGGGGTATACCTATGATTTTGGGGCCCGGAAGCACCGGCTCAGAATGGCTCGAAAATGATTAAAATGCTTCCTACATGTCTTAGAGGAAACATTATGGCCTCAAAATGGTGTGAAAAGGGACAGACAGAGAGATATTGGGCTAAACTGCCAAATGCTTCCGGAGTGGCACCGATTTTGCGCATTAATTAGTATAGAGTTTGCAATCCTTAATGAAGCATTGAGCAGCCGTGATAGGCATACCGATTTGACCATAAGACCCTAAACCATCACCTAGATGAGCCTATAGGAGCTGACCGTGAGCCGTACAGAAGATATCAGCTCCGGAAGAGGGCTTCACTCAGGGTTCCTACGACCAAAGGGGTATACCTACGATTTTGGGGACCGGATCCACGGCTCAGAATGGCCCGAAAATGATTACAATGCTTCCTACATGTGTTAGATGAAATATTATGGCCTTGAAATGGCGTGACAAGCGACAGAAAGAGAGATATTGGGCTAAAATTGCCAAATGCTTCCGGAGTGGCACCGATTTTGCGCATTGATTTGTATTGAGTTTGCAATCCTTAATGAAGCATTGAGCAGCCATGATAGGCATACTGATTCAACTATAAGACCCTAAACCATCACCTTGATGAGCCTATAGGAGCTGCCCGTGAGCTGTACAGAAGATAACAGCTCCGGAATAGGGCTTCACTCAGGGCTCCTACGACCAAAGGGGTATAGCTATGATTTTGGGGCCCGGAAGCACCGGCTCAGAATGGCTCGAAAATGATTAAAATGCTTCCTACATGTCTTAGAGGAAACATTATGGCCTCAAAATGGTGTGAAAAGTGACAGACAGAGAGATATTGGGCTAAACTGCCAAATGCTTCCGGAGTGGCACCGATTTTGCGCATTAATTAGTATAGAGTTTGCAATCCTTAATGAAGCATTGAGCAGCCGTGATAGGCATACCAATTTGACCATAAGACCCTAAACCATCACCTATATGAGCCTATAGGAGCTGACCGCGAGCCGTACAGAAGATATCAGCTCCGGAAGAGGGCTTCACTCAGGGCTCCTACGACCAAAGGGGTATACCTAAGATTTTGGGGCCCGGATCCACCAGCTCAGAAAGGCCCGAAAATGATTACAATGCTTCCTACATGTGTTAGATGAAATATTGCGGCCTCGAAATGGCGTGACAAGCGACAGAAAGAGAGATATTGGGCTAAATTTGCCAAATGCTTTCGGAGTGGCACCGATTTTGCGCATTAGTTTGTATTGAGTTTGCAATCCTTAATGAAGCATTGAGGAGCCGTGATAGGCAGACCGATTCGACCATAAGACCCTAAACCATCACCTAGATGAGCCTATAGGAGCTGACCGTGAGCCGTACAGAAGATATCGTCTCCGGAAAAGGGCTTCGCTCAGGGCACCTACGACCAAAGGGGTATACCTATGATTTTTGGGCCCGGAAGCACCGGCTCGGAATGGCCCGAAAATGATTACAATGCTTCCTACATGTCATAGATGAAATATTATCGCCTCAAAATGGCATGACAAGCGACAGAAAGAGAGATATTGGGCTAGAAATGCCAAATGCTTCCGGAGTGGCACCGATTTTGCGCATTAATTTGTATCGAGTTTGCAATCCTTAATGAAGCATTGAGCAGCCGTGATAGGCATACCGATTCGACCATAAGACCCTAAACCATCACCTAGATGAGCCTATAGGAGCTGACCGTGAGCCGTACAGAAGATATCAGCTCCGGAAGAGGGCTTCACTCAGGGCTCCTACGACCAAAGGGGTATACCTACGATTTTGGGGACCGGATCCACGGCTCAGAATGGCCCGAAAATGATTACAATGCTTCCTACATGTGTTAGATGAAATATTATGGCCTTGAAATGGCGTGACAAGCGACAAAAAGAGAGATATTGGGCTAAAATTGCCAAATGCTTCCGGAGTGGCACCGATTTTGCGCATTGATTTGTATTGAGTTTGCAATAGTTAATGAAGCATTGAGCAGCCATGATAGGCAAACCGATTCAACTATAAGACCCTAAACCATCACCTTCATGAGCCTATAGGAGCTGCCCGTGAGCCGTACAGAAGATATCAGCTCTGGAATAGGGCTTCACTCAGGGCTCCTACGACCAAAGGGGTATACCTATGATTTTGGGGCCCGGAAGCACCGGCTCGGAATGGATCGAAAATGATTAAAATGCTTCCTACATGTCTTAGAGGAAACATTATGGCCTTGAAATGGCGTGACAAGCGACAGACAGAGAGATATTGGGCTAAAACTGCCAAATGGTTCCGGAGTGGCACCGATTTTGCGCATTAATTTGTGTTGAGTTTGCAATCCTTAATGAAGCATTGAGCAGCCGTGATAGGCATACCGATTCGACCATAAGACCCTAAACCATCACTTAGATGAGCCTATAGGAGCTGACCGTGAGCCGTACAGAAGATATCAGCTCCGGAAGAGGGATTCCCTCAGGGCTCCTACGACCAAAGGGGTATACCTACGATTTTGGGGACCGGATCCATGGCTCAGAATAGCCCGAAAATGATTACAAGGCTTCCTACATGTGTTAGATGAAATATTATGGCCTCGAAATGGCGTGACAAGCGACAAAAATAGAGATATTGGGCTAAAACTGCCAAATGCTTTCGGAGTGGCACCGATTTTGCGCATTAATTTGTATTGAGTTTGCAATCCTTAATGAAGCATTGAGGAGCCGTGATAGGCAGACCGATTCGACCATAAGACCCTAAACCATCACCTAGATGAGCCTATAGGAGCTGACCGTGAGCCGTACAGAAGATATCGGCTTCGGAAAAGGGCTTCACTCAGGGCTCCTACTACCAAAGGGGTATACCTACGATTTTGGGGCCCGGATCCACCGGCTCAGAATGGCCCGAAAATGATTACAATGCTTCCTACATGTGTTAGATGAAATATTGTGGCCTCGAAATGGCGTGACAAGCGACAGAAAGGGAGATATTGGGCTAAAACTACCAAATGCTTTCGGCGTGGCACCGATTTTGCGCATTAGTTTGTATTGAGTTTGCAATCCTTAATGAAGCATTGAGGAGCCGTGATAGGCAGACCGATTCGACCATAAGACCCTAAACCATCACCTAGATGAGCCTATAGGAGCTGACCGTGAGCCATACAGAAGATATCGTCTCCGGAAAAGGGCTTCGCTCAGGGCACCTACGACCAAAGGGGTATACCTATGATTTTTGGGCCCGGAAGCACCGGCTCGGAATGGCCCGAAAATGATTACAATGCTTCCTACATGTCATAGATGAAATATTATGGCCTCAAAATAGCATGACAAGCGACAGAAAGAGAGATGTTGGGCTAGAACTGCCAAATGCTTCCGGAGTGGCACCGATTTTGCGCATTAATTTGTATCGAGTTTGCAATCCTTAATGAAGCATTGAGCAGCCGTGATAGGCATACTGATTCGACCATAAGACCCTAAACCATCACCTAGATGAGCCTATAGGAGCTGACCGTGATCCGTACAGAAGATATCGGCTCCAGAATAGGGCTTCACTCAGGGCTCCTACGACCAAAGGGGTATACCCATGATTTTGGGGCCCGGAACCACCGGCTCAGAATGGCCCGAAAATGATTGCAATGCTTCCTACATGTCTTGGAGGAAACATTATGGCCTTGAAATGGCGTTACAAGCGACAGACAGAGAGATATTGGGCTAAAACTGCCAAATGCTTCCAGAGTGGCACCGATTTTGCGCATTAGTTTGTATTGAGTTTGCAATCCTTAATGAAGCATTGAGGAGCCGTGATAGGCAGACCGATTCGACCATAAGACCCTAAACCATCACCTAGATGAGCCTATAGGAGCTGACCGTGAGCCGTACAGAAGATATCGTCTCCGGAAAAGGGCTTCGCTCAGGGCACCTACGACCAAAGGGGTTTACCTATGATTTTTGGGCCCGGAAGCACCGGCTCGGAATGGCCCAAAAATGATTACAATGCTTCCTACATGTCATAGATGAAATATTATGGCCTCAAAATAGCATGACAAGCGACAGAAAGAGAGATGTTGGGCTAGAACTGCCAAATGCTTCCGGAGTGGCACCGATTTTGCGCATTAATTTGTATCGAGTTTGCAATCCTTAATGAAGCATTGAGCAGCCGTGATAGGCATACTGATTCGACCATAAGACCCTAAACCATCACCTTGATGAGCCTATAGGAGCTGCCCGTGAGCCGTACAGAAGATATCAGCTCCGGAAAAGGGCTTCACTCAGGGCTCCTACGACCAAAGGGGTATACCTATGATTTTGGGGCCCAGAAGCACCAGCTCGGAATGGCCCGAAAATGATTACAATGCTTCCTACATGTCTTAGAGAAAATATTATGGCCTCAAAATGGCGTGAAAAGTGACAGACAGAGAGATATTGGGCTAAAACTGCCAAATGCTTCCGGAGTGGCACCGATTTTGCGCATTAATTCGTATTGAATTTGCAATCCTTAATGAAGCATTGAGCAGCCGTGATAGGCCTAACGATTTGACCATAAGACCCTAAACCATCACCTTGATGAGCCTATAGGAGCTGGCCATGAGCCGTACAGAAGATATCAGCTTCGGAAGAGGGCTTCACTCAGGGCTCCTACGACCAAAGGGGTATACCTACGATTTTGGGGCCCGGAAGCACCGGCTCAGAATGGCCCGAAAATGATTACAATGCTTCCTACATGTCTTGGATGAAATATTATGGCCTGAAAATGGCGTGACAAGCGACAGAAAGAGAGATATTGGGCTTAAACTACCAAATGCTTTCGGAGTGGCACCGATTTTTCGCATTAGTTTGTATTGAGTTTGCAATCCTTAATGAAGCATTGAGGAGCCGTGATAGGCAGACCGATTCGACCATAAGACCCTAAACCATCACCTAGATGAGCCTATAGGAGCTGACCGTGATCCGTACAGAAGATATCGGCTCCAGAATAGGGCTTCACTCAGGGCTCCTACGACCAAAGGGGTATACCCATGATTTTGGGGCCCGGAACCACCGGCTCAGAATGGCCCGAAAATGATTGCAATGCTTCCTACATGTCTTGGAGGAAACATTATGGCCTTGAAATGGCGTTACAAGCGACAGACAGAGAGATATTGGGCTAAAACTGCCAAATGCTTCCAGAGTGGCACCGATTTTGCGCATTAGTTTGTATTGAGTTTGCAATCCTTAATGAAGCATTGAGGAGCCGTGATAGGCAGACCGATTCAACTATAAGACCCTAAACCATCACCTAGATGAGCCTATAGGAGCTGCCCGTGAGCCGTACAGAAGATATCGACTCCGGAACGGGGCTTCACTTAGGGCTCCTACGACCAAAGGGGTATACCTATGATTTTGGGGCCCGGAAGCACCAGCTCGGAGTGGTTCGAAAATGATTGCAATGCTTCCTACATGTCTTAGAGGAAACGTTATGGCCTTGAAATGGCGTGACAAGCTACAGACAGAGAGACATTGGGCTAAAACTGCCAAATGCTTACGGAGTGGCACCGATTTTGCGCATTAATTTTTATTGAGTTTGCAATCCTTAATGAAGCATTGAGCAGCCGTGATAGGCATACCGATTGAACCATAAGACCCTAAACCATCACCTAGATGAGCCTATAGGAGCTGCCTGTGAGCCGTACAGAAGATATCGACTCCGGAACAGGGCTTCACTCAAGGCTCCTACGACCAAAGGGGTATACCTACGATTTTGGGGCCCGGAAGCACCGGCTCGGAATGGCTCAAAAATGATTACAATGCTTCCTACATGTCTTAGAGGAAACATTATGGCCTTGAAATGGCGTGACAAGCTACAGACAGAGAGATATTGGGCTAAAACTGCCAAATGCTTCTGGAGTGGCACCGATTTTGCGCATTAATTTGTATTGAGTTTGCAATCCTTAATGAAGCATTGAGCAGCCGTGATAGGCATACCGATTCGACCATAAGACCCTAAACCATCACCTTGATGAGCCTATAGGAGCTGATCGTGAGCCGTACAGAAGATATCAGCTCCGGAAGAGGGCTTCACTCAGGGCTCCTACGACCAAAGGGGTATACCTACGATTTTGGAGCCCAGAAGCACCAGCTTGGAATGGCCCGAAAATGATTACAATGCTTCCGACATGTCTTATAGAAAATATTATGCCCTCAAAATGGCGTGAAAAGTGACAGACAGAGAGATATTGGGCTAAAACTGCCAAATGGTTCCGGAGTGGCACCGATTTTGCGCATTAATTTGTGATGAGTTTGCAATCCTTAATGAAGCATTGAGCAGCCGTGATAGGCATACCGATTCGACCATAAGACCCTAAACCATCACCTTGATGAGCCTATAGGAGCTGACCGTGAGCCGTACAGAAGATATCAGCTCCGGAAGAGGGCTTCACTCAGGGCTCCTACGACCAAAGGGGTATACCTACGATTTTGGGGCCCGGATCCACCGGCTCAGAATGGCCCGAAAATGATTACAATGCTTCCTACATGTGTTAGATGAAATATTATGGCCTCAAAATGGCGTGACAAGCGACAGAAAGAGAGATATTGGGCTAAAATTGCCAAATACTTCCGGAGTGGCACCGATTTTGCGCATTGATTTGTATTGAGTTTGCAATCCTTAATGAAGCATTGAGCAGCAATGATAGGCATACCGATTCGACCGTAAGACCCTAAAACATCACCTTGATGAGCCTATAGGAGCTGCCCGTGAGCCGTACAGAAGATATCAGCTCTGGAATAGGCTTCACTCAGGGCTCCTACGACCAAAGGGGTATACCTACGATTTTGGCGCCCAGAAGCACCAGCTCGGAATGGCCCGAAAATGATTACAATGCTTCCTACATGTCTTATAGAAAATATTATGGCCTCAAAATGGCGTGAAAAGTGACAGACAGAGAGATATTGGGCTAAAACTGCCAAATGGTTCCGGAGTGGCACCGATTTTGCGCATTAATTTGTGTTGAGTTTGCAATCCTTAATGAAGCATTGAGCAGCCGTGATAGGCATACCGATTCGACCATAAGACCCTAAACAGTCACCTTGATGAGCTTATAGGAGCTGACCGTGAGCCGTACAGAAGACATCAGCTCCGGAAGAGGGCTTCACTCAGGGCTCCTACGACCAAAGGGGTATACCTACGATTTTGGGGCCCGGATCCACTGGCTCAGAATGGCCCGAAAATGATTACAATGCTTCCTACATGTGTTAGATGAAATATTATGGCCGGAAAATGGCGTGACAAGCGACAGAAAGAGAGATATTGGGCTAAAATTGCCAAATGCTTCGGGAGTGGCACCGATTTTGCGCATTAATTTGTATTGAGCTTGCAATCCTTAATGAAGCATTGAGGAGCTGTGATAGGCAGACCGATTTGACCATAAGACCCTAAACCATCACCTAGATGAGCCTATAGGAGCTGATTGTGAGCCGTACAAAACATATCGTCTCCGGAAAAGGGCTTCGCTCAGGGCTCCTACGACTAAAGGGGTATACCTATGATTTTGCGGCCCGGAAGCACCAGCTCGGAGTGGCTCAAAAATGATTGCAATGCTTCCTACATGTCTTAGAGGAAACATTATGGCCTCGAAATGGCATGACAAGCGACAGACAGAGAGATATTGGGCTAAAACTGCCAAATGCTTCCGGAGTGGCACCGATTTTGCGTATTAATTTGTATCGAGTTTGCAATCCTTAATGAAGCATTGAGCAGCCGTGATAGGCATAACGATTCGACCATAAGACCCTAAACCATCACCTTGATGAGCCTATAGGGGCTGGCCGTGAGCCGTACAGAAGATATCAGCTCCGGAAGAGGGCTTCACTCAGGGCTCCTACGACCAAAGTTGTATACCTACGATTTTGGGGCCCGGAAGCACCGGCTCAGAATGGCCCAAAAATGATTACAACGCTTCCTACATGTCTTAGATGAAATATTATGGCCTGAAAATGGCGTGACAAGCGACAGAAAGAGAGATATTGGGCTAAAACTGCCAAATGCTTCCGGAGTGGCACCGATTTTGCGCATTAATTTGTGTTGAGTTTGCAATCCTTAATGAAGCATTGAGCAGCCGTGATAGGCATACCGATTTGACCATAAGACCCTAAACCATCACCTTGATGAGCCTATAGGAGCTGACCGTGAGCCGTACAGAAGATATCAGCTCCGGAAGACGGCTTCACTCAGGGCTCCTACGACCAAAGGGGTATACCTACGATTTTGGGGCCCGGATCCACCGGCTCAGAATGACCCGAAAATAATTACAATGCTTCCTACATGTGTTAGATGAAATATTATGGCCTCGAAATGGCGTGACAAGCGACAGAAAGAGAGATATTGGGCTAAAATTGCCAAATGCTTACGGAGTGGCACCGATTTTGCGCATTGATTTGTATTGAGTTTGTAATCCTTAATGAAGCATTGAGCAGCCCTGATAGGCATACCGATTCGACTATAAGACTCTAAACCATCACCTTGATGAGCCTATAGGAGCTGCCCGTGAGCCGTACAGAAGATATCAGCTCCGGAATAGGGCTTCGCTCAGGGCTGCTACGACCAAAGGGGTATACCTACGATTTTGGGGCCCAGAAGCACCAGCTCGGAATGGCCCGAAAATGATTACAATGCTTCCTACATGTCTTAGAGAAAATATTATGGCCTCAAAATGGCGTGAAAAGTGACAGACAGAGAGATATTGGGCTAAAACTGCCAAATGCTTCCGGAGTGGCACCGATTTTGCGCATTAATTAGTATAGAGTTTGCAATCCTTAATGAAGCATTGAGCAGCCGTGATAGGCATACCGATTCGACCATAAGACCCTAAACCATCACCTAGATGAGCCTATAGGAGCTGACCGTGAGCCGTACAGAAGATATCGGCTTCGGAAGAGGGCTTCACTCAGGGCTCCTACGACCAAAGGGGTATACCTAAGATTTTGGGGCCCGGATCCACCGGCTCAGAATGGCCCAAAAATGATTACAATGCTTCCTACATGTGTTAGATGAAACATTATGGCCTCAAAATGGCGTGACAAGCGACAGAAAGAGAGATATTGGGCTAAAATTGCCAAATGCTTCCGGAGTGGCACCGAATTTGCGCATTAATTTGTATTGAGCTCGCAATCCTTAATGAAGCATTGAGGAGCCGTGATAGGCAGACCGATTTGACCATAAGACCCTAAACCATCACCTAGATGAGCCTATAGGAGCTGATTGTGAGCCGTACAGAACATATCGTCTCCGGAGAAGGGCTTCGCTCAGGGCTCCTACGACCAAAGGGGTATACCTATGATTTTGGGGCCCGGAAGCACCGGCTCGGAATGGCCCGAAAATGATTACAATGCTTCCTACATGTCATAGATGAAATATTATGGCCTCAAAATGGCGTGACAAGTGACAGAAAGAGAGATATTGGGCTAAAACTGCCAAATGCTTCCGGAGTGGCACCGATTTTGCGGATTAATTTGTATCGAGTTTGCAATCCTTAATGAAGCATTGAGCAGCCGTGATAGGCATAACGATTCGACCATAAGACCCTAAACCATCACCTTGATGAGCCTATAGGAGCTGGCCGTGAGCCGTACAGAAGATATCAGCTCCGGAATAGGGCTTCACTCAGGGCTCCTACGACCAAAGTTGTATACCTACGATTTTGGGGCCCGGAAGCACCGGCTCAGAATGGCCCAAAAATGATTACAACGCTTCCTACATGTCTTAGATGAAATATTATGGCCTGAAAATGGCGTGACAAGCGACAGAAAGAGAGATATTGGGCTAAAACTGCCAAATGCTTCCGGAGTGGCACCGATTTTGCGCATTAATTTGTGTTGAGTTTGCAATCCTTAATGAAGCATTGAGCAGCCGTGATAGGCATACCGATTCGACCATAAGACCCTAAACCATCACCTTGATGAGCCTATAGGAGCTGACCGTGAGCCGTACAGAAGATATCAGCTCCGGAAGAGGGCTTCACTCAGGGCTCCTACGACCAAAGGGGTATACCCACGATTTTGGGGCCGGATCCACCGGCTCAGAATGGCCCGAAAATGATTACAATGCTTCTTACATGTGTTAGATGAAATATTATGGCCTCGAAATGGCGTGACAAACGACAGAAAGAGAGATATTGGGCTAAAATTGCCAAATGCTTCTGGAGTGGCACCGATTTTGCGCATTGATTTGTATTGAGTTTGCAATCCTTAATGAAGCATTGAGCAGCAATGATAGGCATACCGATTCGACCATAAGACCCTAAACCATCACCTTGATGAGCCTATAGGAGCTGACCATGAGCCGTACAGAAGATATCAGCTCCGGAAGAGGGCTTCACTCAGGGCTCCTACGACCAAAGTTGTATACCTACGATTTTGGGGCCCGGAAGCACCGGCTCAGAATGGCCCGAAAATGATTACAATGCTTCCTACATGTCTTAGATGAAATATTATGGCCTGAAAATGGCGTGACAAGCGACAGAAAGAGAGATATTGGGCTAAAACTGCCAAATGCTTCCGGAGTGGCACCGATTTTGCGCATTAGTTTTTATTGAGTTTGCAATCCTTAATGAAGCATTGAGGAGCCGTGATAAGCAGACCCATTCGACCATAATATCCTAAACCATCGCCTTGATGAGCCTATAGGAGCTGGCCGTGAGCCGTACAGAAGATATCAGCTCCGGAAGAGGGCTTCACTCAGGGCTCCTACGACCAAAGTTGTATACCTACGATTTTGGGGCCCGGAAGCACCGGCTCAGAATGGCCCAAAAATGATTACAACGCTTCCTACATGTCTTAGATGAAATATTATGGCCTGAAAATGGCGTGACAAGCGACAGAAAGAGAGATATTGGGCTAAAACTGCCAAATGCTTCCGGAGTGGCACCGATTTTGCGCATTAATTTGTGTTGAGTTTGCAATCCTTAATGAAGCATTGAGCAGCCGTGATAGGCATACCGATTTGACCATAAGACCCTAAACCATCACCTTGATGAGCCTATAGGAGCTGACCGTGAGCCGTACAGAAGATATCAGCTCCGGAAGACGGCTTCACTCAGGGCTCCTACGACCAAAGGGGTATACCTACGATTTTGGGGCCCGGATCCACCGGCTCAGAATGACCCGAAAATAATTACAATGCTTCCTACATGTGTTAGATGAAATATTATGGCCTCGAAATGGCGTGACAAGCGACAGAAAGAGAGATATTGGGCTAAAATTGCCAAATGCTTACGGAGTGGCACCGATTTTGCGCATTGATTTGTATTGAGTTTGTAATCCTTAATGAAGCATTGAGCAGCCCTGATAGGCATACCGATTCGACTATAAGACTCTAAACCATCACCTTGATGAGCCTATAGGAGCTGCCCGTGAGCCGTACAGAAGATATCAGCTCCGGAATAGGGCTTCGCTCAGGGCTGCTACGACCAAAGGGGTATACCTACGATTTTGGGGCCCAGAAGCACCAGCTCGGAATGGCCCGAAAATGATTACAATGCTTCCTACATGTCTTAGAGAAAATATTATGGCCTCAAAATGGCGTGAAAAGTGACAGACAGAGAGATATTGGGCTAAAACTGCCAAATGCTTCCGGAGTGGCACCGATTTTGCGCATTAATTAGTATAGAGTTTGCAATCCTTAATGAAGCATTGAGCAGCCGTGATAGGCATACCGATTCGACCATAAGACCCTAAACCATCACCTGGATGAGCCTATAGGAGCTGACCGTGAGCCGTACAGAAGATATCGGCTTCGGAAGAGGGCTTCACTCAGGGCTCCTACGACCAAAGGGGTATACCTAAGATTTTGGGGCCCGGATCCACCGGCTCAGAATGGCCCAAAAATGATTACAATGCTTCCTACATGTGTTAGATGAAACATTATGGCCTCAAAATGGCGTGACAAGCGACAGAAAGAGAGATATTGGGCTAAAATTGCCAAATGCTTCCGGAGTGGCACCGAATTTGCGCATTAATTTGTATTGAGCTCGCAATCCTTAATGAAGCATTGAGGAGCCGTGATAGGCAGACCGATTTGACCATAAGACCCTAAACCATCACCTAGATGAGCCTATAGGAGCTGATTGTGAGCCGTACAGAACATATCGTCTCCGGAGAAGGGCTTCGCTCAGGGCTCCTACGACCAAAGGGGTATACCTATGATTTTGGGGCCCGGAAGCACCGGCTCGGAATGGCCCGAAAATGATTACAATGCTTCCTACATGTCATAGATGAAATATTATGGCCTCAAAATGGCGTGACAAGTGACAGAAAGAGAGATATTGGGCTAAAACTGCCAAATGCTTCCGGAGTGGCACCGATTTTGCGGATTAATTTGTATCGAGTTTGCAATCCTTAATGAAGCATTGAGCAGCCGTGATAGGCATAACGATTCGACCATAAGACCCTAAACCATCACCTTGATGAGCCTATAGGAGCTGGCCGTGAGCCGTACAGAAGATATCAGCTCCGGAATAGGGCTTCACTCAGGGCTCCTACGACCAAAGTTGTATACCTACGATTTTGGGGCCCGGAAGCACCGGCTCAGAATGGCCCAAAAATGATTACAACGCTTCCTACATGTCTTAGATGAAATATTATGGCCTGAAAATGGCGTGACAAGCGACAGAAAGAGAGATATTGGGCTAAAACTGCCAAATGCTTCCGGAGTGGCACCGATTTTGCGCATTAATTTGTGTTGAGTTTGCAATCCTTAATGAAGCATTGAGCAGCCGTGATAGGCATACCGATTCGACCATAAGACCCTAAACCATCACCTTGATGAGCCTATAGGAGCTGACCGTGAGCCGTACAGAAGATATCAGCTCCGGAAGAGGGCTTCACTCAGGGCTCCTACGACCAAAGGGGTATACCCACGATTTTGGGGCCGGATCCACCGGCTCAGAATGGCCCGAAAATGATTACAATGCTTCTTACATGTGTTAGATGAAATATTATGGCCTCGAAATGGCGTGACAAACGACAGAAAGAGAGATATTGGGCTAAAATTGCCAAATGCTTCTGGAGTGGCACCGATTTTGCGCATTGATTTGTATTGAGTTTGCAATCCTTAATGAAGCATTGAGCAGCAATGATAGGCATACCGATTCGACCATAAGACCCTAAACCATCACCTTGATGAGCCTATAGGAGCTGACCATGAGCCGTACAGAAGATATCAGCTCCGGAAGAGGGCTTCACTCAGGGCTCCTACGACCAAAGTTGTATACCTACGATTTTGGGGCCCGGAAGCACCGGCTCAGAATGGCCCGAAAATGATTACAATGCTTCCTACATGTCTTAGATGAAATATTATGGCCTGAAAATGGCGTGACAAGCGACAGAAAGAGAGATATTGGGCTAAAACTGCCAAATGCTTCCGGAGTGGCACCGATTTTGCGCATTAGTTTTTATTGAGTTTGCAATCCTTAATGAAGCATTGAGGAGCCGTGATAAGCAGACCCATTCGACCATAATATCCTAAACCATCGCCTTGATGAGCCTATAGGAGCTGGCCGTGAGCCGTACAGAAGATATCAGCTCCGGAAGAGGGCTTCACTCAGGGCTCCTACGACCAAAGTTGTATACCTACGATTTTGGGGCCCGGAAGCACCGGCTCAGAATGGCCCAAAAATGATTACAACGCTTCCTACATGTCTTAGATGAAATATTATGGCCTGAAAATGGCGTGACAAGCGACAGAAAGAGAGATATTGGGCTAAAACTGCCAAATGCTTCCGGAGTGGCACCGATTTTGCGCATTAATTTGTGTTGAGTTTGCAATCCTTAATGAAGCATTGAGCAGCCGTGATAGGCATACCGATTCGACCATAAGACCCTAAACCATCACCTTGATGAGCCTATAGGAGCTGACCGTGAGCCGTACAGAAGATATCAGCTCCGGAAGAGGGCTTCACTCAGGGCTCCTACGACCAAAGGGGTATACCCACGATTTTGGGGCCGGATCCACCGGCTCAGAATGGCCCGAAAATGATTACAATGCTTCTTACATGTGTTAGATGAAATATTATGGCCTCGAAATGGCGTGACAAACGACAGAAAGAGAGATATTGGGCTAAAATTGCCAAATGCTTCTGGAGTGGCACCGATTTTGCGCATTGATTTGTATTGAGTTTGCAATCCTTAATGAAGCATTGAGCAGCAATGATAGGCATACCGATTCGACCATAAGACCCTAAACCATCACCTTGATGAGCCTATAGGAGCTGACCATGAGCCGTACAGAAGATATCAGCTCCGGAAGAGGGCTTCACTCAGGGCTCCTACGACCAAAGGGGTATACCTACGATTTTGGGGCCCGGAAGCACCGGCTCAGAATGGCCCGAAAATGATTACAATGCTTCCTACATGTCTTAGATGAAATATTATGGCCTGAAAATGGCGTGACAAGCGACAGAAAGAGAGATATTGGGCTAAAACTGCCAAATGCTTCCGGAGTGGCACCGATTTTGCGCATTAGTTTTTATTGAGTTTGCAATCCTTAATGAAGCATTGAGGAGCCGTGATAAGCAGACCCATTCGACCATAATATCCTAAACCATCGCCTTGATGAGCCTATAGGAGCTGGCCGTGAGCCGTACAGAAGATATCAGCTCCGGAAGAGGGCTTCACTCAGGGCTCCTACGACCAAAGTTGTATACCTACGATTTTGGGGCCCGGAAGCACCGGCTCAGAATGGCCCAAAAATGATTACAACGCTTCCTACATGTCTTAGATGAAATATTATGGCCTGAAAATGGCGTGACAAGCGACAGAAAGAGAGATATTGGGCTAAAACTGCCAAATGCTTCCGGAGTGGCACCGATTTTGCGCATTAATTTGTGTTGAGTTTGCAATCCTTAATGAAGCATTGAGCAGCCGTGATAGGCATACCGATTCGACCATAAGACCCTAAACCATCACCTTGATGAGCCTATAGGAGCTGACCGTGAGCCGTACAGAAGATATCAGCTCCGGAAGAGGGCTTCACTCAGGGCTCCTACGACCAAAGGGGTATACCCACGATTTTGGGGCCGGATCCACCGGCTCAGAATGGCCCGAAAATGATTACAATGCTTCTTACATGTGTTAGATGAAATATTATGGCTCGAAATGGCGTGACAAACGACAGAAAGAGAGATATTGGGCTAAAATTGCCAAATGCTTCTGGAGTGGCACCGATTTTGCGCATTGATTTGTATTGAGTTTGCAATCCTTAATGAAGCATTGAGCAGCAATGATAGGCATACCGATTCGACCATAAGACCCTAAACCATCACCTTGATGAGCCTATAGGAGCTGACCATGAGCCGTACAGAAGATATCAGCTCCGGAAGAGGGCTTCACTCAGGGCTCCTACGACCAAAGGGGTATACCTACGATTTTGGGGCCCGGATCCACCGGCTCAGAATGGCCCGAAAATGATTACAATGCTTCCTACATGTGTTAGATGAAATATTATGGCCTCAAAATGGGGTGACAAGCGACAGAAAGAGAGATATTGGGCTAAAATTGCCAAATACTTCCGGAGTGGCACCGATTTTGCGCATTGATTTGTATTGAGTTTGCAATCCTTAATGAAGCATTGAGCAGCAATGATAGGCATACCGATTCGACCATAAGACCCTAAAACATCACCTTGATGAGCCTATAGGAGCTGCCCGTGAGCCGTACAGAAGATATCAGCTCCGGAATAGGGCTTCACTCAAGGCTCCTACGACCAAAGGGGTATACCTACGATTTTGGCGCCCAGAAGCACCAGCTCAGAATGGCCCGAAAATGATTACAATGCTTCCTACATGTCTTATAGAAAATATTATGGCCTCAAAATGGCATGAAAAGTGACAGACAGAGAGATATTGGGCTAAAACTGCCAAATGGTTCCGGAGTGGCACCGATTTTGCGCATTAATTTGTGTTGAGTTTGCAATCCTTAATGAAGCATTGAGCAGCCGTGATAGGCATACCGATTCGACCATAAGACCCTAAACAGTCACCTTGATGAGCTTATAGGAGCTGACCATGAGCCGTACAGAAGACATCAGCTCCGGAAGAGGGCTTCACTCAGGGCTCCTACGACCAAAGGGGTATACCTACGATTTTGGGGCCCGGATCCACTGGCTCAGAATGGCCTGAAAATGATTACAATGCTTCCTACATGTGTTAGATGAAATATTATGGCCTGAAAATGGTGTGACAAGCGACAGAAAGAGAGTATTTGGGCTAAAATTGCCAAATGCTTCGGGAGTGGCACCGATTTTGCGCATTAATTTGTATTGAGCTTGAATTCCTTAATGAAGCATTGAGGAGCTGTGATAGGCAGACCGATTTGACCATAAGACCCTAAACCATCACCTAGATGAGCCTATAGGAGCTGATTGTGAGCCGTACAGAACATATCGTCTCCGGAAAAGGGCTTCGCTCAAGGCTCCTACGACCAAAGGGGTATACCTATGATTTTGGGGCCCGGAAGCACCGGCTCGGAATGGCCCGAAAATGATTACAATGCTTCCTACATGTCATAGATGAAATATTATGGCCTCGAAATGGCGTGACAAGCGACAGAAAGAGAGATATTGGGCTAAAACTGCCAAATGCTTCCGGAGTGGCACCGATTTTGCGTATTAATTTGTATCGAGTTTGCAATCCTTAAAGAAGCATTGAGCAGCCGTGATAGGCATAACGATTCGACCATAAGACCCTAAACCATCACCTTGATTAGCCTATAGGAGCTAGCCGTGAGCCGTACAGAAGATATCAGCTCCGGAAGAGGGCTTCACTCAGGGCTCCTACGACCAAAGCGGTATACCTACGATTTTGGGGCCCGGAAGCACCGGCTCAGAATGGCCCAAAAATGATTACAATGCTTCCTACATGTCTTAGATGAAATATGATGGCCTGAAAATGGCGTGACAAGCGACAGAAAGAGAGATATTGGGCTAAAACTGCCAAATGCTTCCGGAGTGGCACCGATTTTGCGCATTAGTTTGTATTGAGTTTGCAATCCTTAATGAAGCATTGAGGAGCCGTGATAAGCAGACCCATTCTACCATAATATCCTAAACCATCACCTAGATGAGCCTATAGGAGCTGACCGTGAGCCGTACAGAAGATATCGGCTCCAGAATAGGGCTTCACTCAGGGCTCCTACGGCCAAAGGGGTATACCTATGATTTTGGGGCCCGGAAGCACCAGCTCGGAGTGGCTCAAAAATGATTGCAATGCTTCCTACATGTCTTAGAGGAAACATTATGGCCTCGAAATGGCATGACAAGCGACAGACAGAGAGATATTGGGCTAAAACTGCCAAATGCTTCCGGAGTGGCACCGATTTTGCGCATTAATTTGTATTGAGTTTGCAATCCTTAATGAAGCATTGAGCAGCCGTGACAGGCATACCGATTCGACCATAAGACCCTAAACCATCGCCTTGATGAGCCTATAGGAGCTGACCGTGAGCCGTACAGAAGATATCAGCTCCGGAAGAGGGCTTCACTCAGGGCTCCTACGACCAAAGGGGTATACCTACGATTTTGGAGCCCAGAAGCACCAGCTTGGAATGGCCCGAAAATGATTACAATGCTTCCTACATGTCTTATAGAAAATATTATGGCCTCAAAATGGCGTGAAAAGTGACAGACAGAGAGATATTGGGCTAAAACTGCCAAATGGTTCCGGAGTGGCACCGATTTTGCGCATTAATTTGTGATGAGTTTGCAATCCTTAATGAAGCATTGAGCAGCCGTGATAGGCATACCGATTCGACCATAAGACCCTAAACCATCACCTTGATGAGCCTATAGGAGCTGACCGTGAGCCGTACAGAAGATATCAGCTCCGGAATAGGGCTTCACTCAGGGCTTCTACGACCAAAGGGGTATACCTATGATTTTGGGGCCTAGAATCACCAGCTCGGAATGGCCCGAAAATGATTACAATGCTTCCTACATGTCTTAGAGAAAATATTATGGCCTCAAAATGGCGTGAAAAGTGACAGACAGAGAGATATTGGGCTAAAACTGCCAAATGCTTCCGGAGCGGCACCGATTTTGCGCATTAATTAGTATTGAGTTTGCAATCCTTAATGAAGCATTGAGCAGCCGTGATAGGCAGACCGATTCGACCATAAGACCCTAAACCATCACCTAGGTGAGCCTATAGGAGCTGACCGTGAGCTGTACAGAAGATATCGGCTCCGGAATAGGGCTTCACTCAGGGCTCCTACGACCAAAGGGGTATACCTATAATTTTGGGGCCCAGAATCACCAGCTCGGAATGGCCCGAAAATGATTACAATTTTTCCTACATGTCTTAGAGAAAATATTATGGCCTCAAAATGGCGTGAAAAGTGACAGACAGAGAGATATTGGGCTAAAACTGCCAAATGCTTCCGGAGTGGCACCGATTTTGCGCATTAATTCGTATTGAATTTGCAATCCTTAATGAAGCATTGAGCAGCCGTGATAGGCATACAGATTCGACCATAAGACCCTAAACCATCACCTTGATGAGCTTATAGGAGCTGACCGTGAGCCGTACAGAAGATATCAGCTCCGGAAAAAGGCTTCACTCAGGGCTCCTACGACCAAAGGGGTATACCTACGATTTTGGGGCCTGGATCCACCGGCTCAGAATGGCCCGAAAATGATTACAATGCTTCCTACATGTGTTAGATGAAATATTATGGCCTCGAAATGGCGTGACAAGCGACAAAAAGAGAGATATTGGGCTAAAATTGCCAAATGCTTCCGGAGTGGCACCGATTTTGCGCATTGATTTGTATTGAGTTTGCAATCCTTAATGAAGCATTGAGCAGCCATGATAGGCATACCGATTTGACCATAAGACCCTAAACCATCACCTTGATGAGCCTATAGGAGCTACCCGTGAGCCGTATAGAAGATATCAGCTCCGGAATAGGGCTTCACTCAGGGCTCCTATGACCAAAGGGGTATACCTACGATTTTGGGGCCCAGAAGCACTAGCTCGGAATGGCCCAAAAATGATTACAATGCTTCCTACATGTCTTAGAGAAAATATTATGGCCTCAAAATGGCGTGAAAAGTGACAGACAGAGAGATATTGGGCTAAAACTGCCAAATGCTTCCGGAGTGGCACCGATTTTGCGCATTAATTTGTATTGAATTTGCAATCCTTAATGAAGCATTGAGCAGCCGTGATAGGCATACCGATTCGACCATAAGACCCTAAACCATCACCTTGATGAGCCTATAGGAGCTGACCGTGAGCCGTACAGAAGATATCAGCTCCGGAAAAGGGCTTCACTCAGGGCTCCTACGACCAAAGGGGTATACCTACGATTTTGGGGCCCGGATCCACCGGCTCAGAATGGCCCGAAAATGATTACAATGCTTCCTACATGTGTTAGATGAAATATTATGGCCTCGAAATGGCGTGACAAGCGACAGAAAGAGAGATATTGGGCTAAAATTGCCAAATGCTTCCGGAGTGGCACCGATTTTGCGCATTGATTTGTATTGAGTTTGCAATCCTTAATGAAGCATTGAGCAGCCATGATAGGCATACCGATTCGACCATAAGACCATAAACCATCACCTAGATGAGCCTATAGGAGCTGCCTGTGAGCCGTACAGAAGATATCGACTCCGGAACAGGGCTTCACTCAGGGCTCCTACGACCAAAGGGGTATACCTACGATTTTGGGGCCCGGAAGCACCGGCTCGGAATGGCTCAAAAATGATTACAATGCTTCCTACATGTCTTAGAGGAAACATTATGGCCTTGAAATGGCGTGACAAGCGACAAAAAGAGAGATATTGGGCTAAAATTGCCAAATGCTTCCGGAGTGGCACCGATTTTGCGCATTGATTTGTATTGAGTTTGCAATCCTTAATGAAGCATTGAGCAGCCATGATAGGCATACCGATTTGACCATAAGACCCTAAACCATCACCTTGATGAGCCTATAGGAGCTGCCCGTGAGCCGTATAGAAGATATCAGCTCCGGAATAGGGCTTCACTCAGGGCTCCTATGACCAAAGGGGTATACCTACGATTTTGGGGCCCAGAAGCACTAGCTCGGAATGGCCCAAAAATGATTACAATGCTTCCTACATGTCTTAGAGAAAATATTATGGCCTCAAAATGGCGTGAAAAGTGACAGACAGAGAGATATTGGGCTAAAACTGCCAAATGCTTCCGGAGTGGCACCGATTTTGCGCATTAATTTGTATTGAATTTGCAATCCTTAATGAAGCATTGAGCAGCCGTGATAGGCATACCGATTCGACCATAAGACCCTAAACCATCACCTTGATGAGCCTATAGGAGCTGACCGTGAGCCGTACAGAAGATATCAGCTCCGGAAAAGGGCTTCACTCAAGGCTCCTACGACCAAAGGGGTATACCTACGATTTTGGGGCCCGGATCCACCGGCTCAGAATGGCCCGAAAATGATTACAATGCTTCCTACATGTGTTAGATGAAATATTATGGCCTCGAAATGGCGTGACAAGTGACAGAAAGAGAGATATTGGGCTAAAATTGCCAAATGCTTCCGGAGTGGCACCGATTTTGCGCATTGATTTGTATTGAGTTTGCAATCCTTAATGAAGCATTGAGCAGCCATGATAGGCATACCGATTCGACCATAAGACCATAAACCATCACCTAGATGAGCCTATAGGAGCTGCCTGTGAGCCGTACAGAAGATATCGACTCCGGAACAGGGCTTCACTCAGGGCTCCTACGACCAAAGGGGTATACCTACGATTTTGGGGCCCGGAAGCACCGGCTCGGAATGGCTCAAAAATGATTACAATGCTTCCTACATGTCTTAGAGGAAACATTATGGCCTTGAAATGGCGTGACAAGCTACAGACAGAGAGATATTGGGCTAAAACTGCCAAATGCTTCCGGAGTGGCACCGATTTTGCGCATTAATTTGTATTGAGTTTGCAATCCTTAATGAAGCATTGAGCAGCCGTGATAGGCATACCGATTCGACCATAAGACCCTAAACCATCGCCTTGATGAGCCTATAGGAGCTGACCGTGAGCCGTACAGAAGATATCAGCTCCGGAAGAGGGCTTCACTCAGGGCTCCTACGACCAAAGGGGTATACCCACGATTTTGGGGCCGGATCCACCGGTTCAGAATGGCCCGAAAATGATTACAATGCTTCTTACATGTGTTAGATGAAATATTATGGCCTCGAAATGGCGTGACAAGCGACAGAAAGAGAGATATTGGGCTAAAATTGCCAAATGCTTCCGGAGTGGCACCGATTTTGCGCATTGATTTGTATTGAGTTTGCAATCCTTAATGAAGCATTGAGCAGCAATGATAGGCATACCGATTCGACCATAAGACCCTAAACCATCACCTTGATGAGCCTATAGGAGCTGCCCGTGAGCCGTACAGAAGATATCAGCTCCGGAATAGGGCTTCACTCAGGGCTCCTACGACCAAAGGGGTATACCTACGATTTTGGGGCCCAGAATCACCAGCTCGGAATGGCCCGAAAATGATTACAATGCTTCCTACATGTCTTAGAGAAAATATTATGGCCTCAAAATGGCGTCAAAAGTGACAGACAGAGAGATATTGGGCTAAAATTGCCAAATGCTTCCGGAGTGGCACCGATTTTGCGCATTAATTAGTATTGAGTTTGCAATCCTTAATGAAGCATTGAGCAGCCATGATAGGTAGACCGATTCGACCATAAGACCCTAAACCATCACCTAGGTGAGCCTATAGGAGCTGACCGTGAGCCGTACAGAAGATATCGGCTCCGGAATAGCGCTTCACTCAGGGCTCCTACGACCAAAGGGGTATACCTATGATTTTGGGGCCCAGAAGCACCGGCTCGAAATGGCTCGAAAATGATTACAATGCTTCCTACATGTCTTAGAGAAAATATTATGGCCTCAAAATGGCGTGAAAAGTGACAGACAGAGAGATATTGGGCTAAAACTGCCAAATGCTTCCGGAGTGGCACCGATTTTGCGCATTAATTTGTATTGAGTTTGCAATCCTTAATGAAGCATTCAGCAGCCGTGATAGGCATACCGATTCGACCATAAGACCCTAAACCATCCCCTTGATGAGCCTATAGGAGCTGACCGTGAGCCGTACAGAAGATATCAGCTCCGGAAAAGGGCTTCACTCAGGGCTCCTACGACCAAAGGGGTATACCTACGATTTTGGGGCCCGGATCCACCGGCTCAGAATGGCCCGAAAATTATTACAATGCTTCCTACATGTGTTAGATGAAATATTATGGCCTCGAAATGGCGTGACAAGCGACAGAAAGAGATATATTGGGCTAAAATTGCCAAATGCTTCCGGAGTGGCACCGATTTTGCGCATTGATTTGTATTGAGTTTGCAATCCTTAATGAAGCATTGAGCAGCAATGATAGGCATACCGATTCGACCATAAGACCCCAAACCATCACCTTGATGAGCCTATAGGAGCTGCCCATGAGCCGTACAGAAGATATCAGCTCCGGAATAGGGCTTCACTCAGGGCTCCTACGACCAAAGGGGTATACCTACGATTCTGGGGCCCAGAATCACCAGCTCGGAATGGCCCAAAAATGATTACAATGCTTCCTACATGTCTTAGAGAAAATATTATGGCCTCAAAATGGCGTGAAAAGTGACAGACAGAGAGATATTGGGCTAAAATTGCCAAATGCTTCCGGAGTGGCACCGATTTTGCGCATTAATTAGTATTGAGTTTGCAATCCTTAATGAAGCATTGAACAGCCGTGATAGGCAGACCGATTCGACCATAAGACCCTAAACCATCACCTAGGTGAGCCTATAGGAGCTGACCGTGAGCCGTACAGAAGATATCAGCTCCGGAATAGGGCTTCACTCAGGGCTCCTACGACCAAAGGGGTATACCTATGATTTTGGGGCCCGGAAGCACCGGCTCGGAATGGCTCGAAAATGATTACAATGCTTCCTACATGTCTTAGAGGAAACATTATGGCCTTCAAATGGCATGACAAGCGACAGACAGAGAGATATTGGGCTAAAACTGCCAAATGCTTCCGGAGTGGCAACGATTTTGCGCATTAATTTGTATTGAGTTTGCAATCCTTAATGAAGCATTCAGCAGCCGTGATAGGCATACCGATTCGACCATAAGACCCTAAACCATCCCCTTGATGAGCCTATAGGAGCTGACCGTGAGCCGTACAGAAGATATCAGCTCCGGAAAAGGGCTTCACTCAGGGCTCCTACGACCAAAGGGGTATACCTACGATTTTGGGGCCCGGATCCACCGGCTCAGAATGGCCCAAAAATTATTACAATGCTTCCTACATGTGTTAGATGAAATATTATGGCCTCGAAATGGCGTGACAAGCGACAGAAAGAGTGACATTGGGCTAAGATTGCGAAATGCTTCCGGAGTGGCACCGATTTTGCGTATTGATTTGTATTGAGTTTGCAATCCTTAATGAAGCATTGAGCAGCCATGATAGGCATACCCATTCGACCATAAGACCCTAAACCATCACCTTGATGAGCCTATAGGAGCTGCCCGTGAGCCGTACAGAAGATATCAGCTCCGGAATAGGGCTTCACTCAGGGCTCCTACGACCAAAGGGGTATACCTACGATTTTGGGGCCCAGAAGCACTAGCTCAGAATGGCCCGAAAATGATTACAATGCTTCCTACATGTCTTAGAGAAAATATTATGGCCTCAAAATGGCGTGAAAAGTGACAGACAGAGAGATATTGGGCTAAAACTGCCAAATGCTTCCGGAGTGGCACCGATTTTGCGCATTAATTTGTATTGAGTTTGCAATCCTTAATGAAGCATTCAGCAGCCGTGATAGGCAGACCGATTCGACCATAAGACCCTAAACCATCACCTAGGTGAGCCTATAGGAGCTGACCGTGAGCCGTACAGAAGATATCAGCTCCGGAATAGGGCTTCACTCAGCGCTCCTACGACCAAAGGGGTATACCTATGATTTTGGGGCCCGGAAGCACCGGCTCGGAATGGCTCAAAAATGATTACAATGCTTCCTACATGTCTTAGAGGAAACATTATGGCCTTCAAATGGCATGACAAGCGACAGACAGAGAGATATTGGGCTAAAACTGCCAAATGCTTCCAGAGTGGCAACGATTTTGCGCATTAATTTGTATTGAGTTTGCAATCCTTAATGAAGCATTCAGCAGCCGTGATAGGCATACCGATTCGACCATAAGACCCTAAACCATCCCCTTGATGAGCCTATAGGAGCTGACCGTGAGCCGTACAGAAGATATCAGCTCCGGAAAAGGGCTTCACTCAGGGCTCCTACGACCAAAGGGGTATACCTACGATTTTGGGGCCCGGATCCACCGGCTCAGAATGGCCCAAAAATTATTACAATGCTTCCTACATGTGTTAGATGAAATATTATGGCCTCGAAATGGCGTGACAAGAGACAGAAAGAGTGACATTGGGCTAAGATTGCGAAATGCTTCCGGAGTGGCACCGATTTTGCGCATTGATTTGTATTGAGTTTGCAATCCTTAATGAAGCATTGAGCAGCCATGATAGGCATACCCATTCGACCATAAGACCCTAAACCATCACCTTGATGAGCCTATAGGAGCTGCCCGTGAGCCGTACAGAAGATATCAGCTCCGGAATAGGGCTTCACTCAGGGCTCCTACGACCAAAGGGGTATACCTACGATTTTGGGGCCCAGAAGCACTAGCTCAGAATGGCCCGAAAATGATTACAATGCTTCCTACTTGTCTTAGAGAAAATATTATGGCCTCAAAATGGCGTGAAAAGTGACAGACAGAGAGATATTGGGCTAAAACTGCCAAATGCTTCCGGAGTGGCACCGATTTTGCGCATTAATTTGTATTGAGTTTGCAATCCTTAATGAAGCAATGAGCAGCCGTGATAGGCATACCGATTCGACCATAAGACCCTAAACCATCACCTTGATGAGCCTATAGGAGCTGACCGTGAGCCGTACAGAAGATATCAGCTCCGGAAAAGGGCTTCACTCAGGGCTCCTACGACCAAAGGGGTATACCTACGATTTTGGGGCCCGGATCCACCGGCTCAAAATGGCCCGAAAATGATTACAATGCTTCCTACATGTGTTAGATGAAATATTATGGCCTCAAAATGGCGTGACAAGCGACAGAAAGAGAGATATTGGGCTAAAATTGCCAAATGCTTCCGGAGTGGCACCGATTTTGCGCATTGATTTGTATTGAGTTTGCAATCCTTAATGAAGCATTGAGCAGCCATGATAGGCATACCGATTCGACCATAAGACCCTAAACCCTCACCTTGATGAGCTTATAGGAGCTGCCCGTGAGCCGTACAGAAGATATCAGCTCCCGAATAGGGCTTCACTCAGGGCTCCTACGACTAAGGGGGTATACCTACGATTTTGGGGCCCAGAAGCACTAGCTCGGAATGGCCCGAAAATGATTACAATGCTTCCTACATGTCTTAGAGAAAATATTATGGCCTGAAAATGGCGTGAAAAGTGACAGACGGAGAGATATTGGGCTAAAACTGCCAAATGCTTCCGGAGTGGCACCGATTTTGCGCATTAATTAGTATTGAGTTTGCAATCCTTAATGAAGCATTGAGCAGCCGTGATAGGCAGACCGATTCGACCATAAGACCCTAAACCATCACCTAGATGAGCCTATAGGAGCTGACCGTGAGCCGTACAGAAGATATCGGCTCCGGAATAGGGCTTCACTCAGGGCTCCTACGACCAAAGGGGTATACCTACGATTTTGAGGCCCGGAACCACCGGCTCAGAATGGCCCGAAAATGATTACAATGCTTCCTGCATGTGTTAGATGAAATATTATGGCCTCGAAATGGCGTGACAAGCGACAGAAAGAGAGATATTGGGCTAAAATTGCCAAATGCTTCCGGAGTGGCACCGATTTTGCGCATTAATTTGTATTGAACTTGCAATCCTTAATGAAGCATTGAGGAGCCGTGATAGGCAGACCGATTTGACCATAAGACCCTAAACCATCACCTAGATGAGCCTATAGGAGGTGATTGTGAGCCCTACAGAACATATCATCTCCGGAAAAGGGCTTCGCTCAGGGCTCCTACGACCAAAGGGGTATACCTACGATTTTGGGGCCCGGATGCACCGGCTCGGAATGGCCCGAAAATGATTACAATGCTTCCTACATGTCATAGATGAAATATTATGGCCTCGAAATGGCGTGACAAGCGACAGAAAGAGAGATATTGGGCTAGAACTGCCAAATGCTTCCGGAGTGGCACCGATTTTGCGCATTAATTTGTATTGAGCTTGCAATCCTTAATGAAGCATTGAGGAGCCGTGATAGGCAGACCGATTTGACCATAAGACCCTAAACCATCACCTAGATGAGCCTATAGGAGGTGATTGTGAGCCCTACAGAACATATCATCTCCGGAAAAGGGCTTCGCTCAGGGCTCCTACGACCAAAGGGGTATACCTACGATTTTGGGGCCCGGATGCACCGGCTCGGAATGGCCCGAAAATGATTACAATGCTTCCTACATGTCATAGATGAAATATTATGGCCTTGAAATGGCGTGACAAGCGACAGAAAGAGAGATATTGGGCTAGAACTGCCAAATGCTTCCGGAGTGGCACCGATTTTGCGCATTAATTTGTATTGAGCTTGCAATCCTTAATGAAGCATTGAGGAGCCGTGATAGGCAGACCGATTTGACCATAAGACCCTAAACCATCACCTAGATGAGCCTATAGGAGCTGATTGTGAGCCCTACAGAACATATCATGTCCGGAAAAGGGCTTCGCTCAGGGCTCCTACGACCAAAGGGGTATACCTACGATTTTGGGGCCCGGATGCACCGGCTCGGAATGGCCCGAAAATGATTACAATGCTTCCTACATGTCATAGATGAAATATTATGGCCTCGAAATGGCGTGACAAGCGACAGAAAGAGAGATATTGGGCTAGAACTGCCAAATGCTTCCGGAGTGGCACCGATTTTGCGCATTAATTTGTGTTGAGTTTGCAATCCTTAATGAAGCATTGAGCAGCCGTGATAGGCATACCGATTCGACCATAAGACCCTAAACCATCACCTTGATGAGCCTATAGGAGCTGACCGTGAGCCGTACAGAAGATATCAGCTCCGGAAAAGGGCTTCACTCAGGGCTCCTACGACCAAAGGGGTATACCTACGATTTTGGGGCCCGGATCCACCAGCTCAGAATGGCCCAAAAATGATTACAATGCTTCCTACATGTGTTAGATGAAATATTATGGCCTCAAAATGGCGTGACAAGCGACAGAAAGCGAGATATTGGGCTAAAATTGCCAAATGCTTCCGGAGTGGCACCGATTTTGCGCATTGATTTGTATTGAGTTTGCAATCCTTAATGAAGCATTGAGCAGCCATGATAGGCATACCAATTCGACCTTAAGACCCTAAACCATCACCTTGATGAGCCTATAGGAGCTGCCCGTGAGCCGTACAGAAGATATCAGCTCCGGAATAGGGCTTCACTCAGGGCTCCTACGACCAAAGGGGTATACCTATGATTTTGGGGCCCAGAAGCACCAGCTCGGAATGGCCCGAAAATGATTACAATGCTTCCTACATGTCTTACAGAAAATATTATGGCTTCAAAATGGCGTGAAAAGTGACAGATAGAGGGATATTGGGCTAAAACTGCCAAATGCTTCCGGAGTGGCACCGATTTTGCGCATTAATTTGTATTGAGTTTGCAATCCCTAATGAAGCATTGAGCAGCCGTGATAGGCATACCGATTCGACCATAAGACCCTAAACCATCACCTTGATGAGCCTATAGGAGCTGCCCGTGAGCCGTACAGAAGATATCAGCTCCGGAATAGGGCTTCACTAAGGGCTCCTACGACCAAAGGGGTATACCTACGATTTTGGGGCCCAGAAGCACTAGCTCGGAATGGCCCAAAAATGATTACAATCCTTCCTACATGTCTTAGAGGAAATATTATGGCTTCGAAATGGCGTGACCAGCGACAGACAGAGAGATATTGGGCTAAAACTGCCAACTGCTTCCGTAGTGGCACCGATTTTGCGCATTAATTTATATTGAGTTTGCAATCCTTAATGAAGCATCTAACAGCCGAGATAGGCATACCGATTGGACCATAAGGCCCTAAAGTATCCCCCAGATGAGCCTTTAGGAGCTCCCCCTCAGGCGTACAGAAGATATCGGCTCCGGAACAGCGCTTCACACAGGGCTCCTAAGACCAAAGGGGTATACCTATGATTTTGGGGCCCGAAAGCACCGG